>NW_028160166.1:0-239000 GCF_964263955.1 Coregonus lavaretus
AATAGCAAAGGAAAACTACTACTAGATGTATTTTTTATTTCCCATCACCATGAATCATATTTAATAACTGAACAGTAGCAGACCTAACTTCATCTGTTCCTGACTCTGGATAGTGGATTAAAAAGACCATCAATCTCCAATGATATTAAAGTACAATTCTGAACATTACTGATATAGTGAGTGGTAAGTCAAGATATGTGCTGGGTTTTTATTGTTTGGTTAATAGCACCACCTGCTGGACAGGTTTAATGTTGCTTGACTGAGCAGTATGGGAGAATAAAAGTTGCCAAATTTAGGGCCGGTTTCCCGGATATCTCCATTGAACATGCTTTTTAGTCTAGGACTAGGCTTAATCTGTGTCGGGGAAACCGGCCCATATAGTTTAAGTAGAAAGTAAGTTATTCCAGCTTGTAGTGGGCTGACTAGTCCTTGGGAATTGTCCTTTTGTTCCTGGACCATTTTCCATGCAGCTCCAGGTGCCAGAGAACACATCAATTGGGTCGAGCCTACAAGCTGTTCAATGATACTGAGGAAAATTACATAGAGACAGAGAACCAATTGAGAAAACATATCAATGGTTCTGAATGCCAACCAATACACATCAGAAACATACATCATGATTAATGTGATAGAACCTGCTCTTACCATGAGAAACAGATTCCCCAATCTTCTCCTCCTCTTCTTCATCTTTAATGTTGACATAGAGCTCCAATGTAGGGAATGTCCTCTTGGTGTAACGGTCAAGCTGTTGCTTTCTCCCGCGGTAGACCTGGTTCATATCCCGTCGGTTACATTAAGCAGTCTATTCTCTGAAAATAGTCCAGACAGCATGTACCCAACAGTGAGGTCAGTGGGATTGGAGAGAGTCCCCTCTCCCTCTCTCTGTCTCTCTCTCTGTCTCTCTCTCTCTGACTGGAGTAGAGAAGTGAAATGGTGTGTCTCCTTTGGTCAACAATACTCACCTTGAGACACTCCACAGCCTGTTGGAGCTCCTTCAGCTCCTTCTCTCTCTCCTGGAATCTCTGCTGGACTTTCTGGTGACTCATCCCCAGCTGCATCTGTGGAGAATCACTCTTCAATGAGCTATCAAGCTTTATTTGTCCAGTAGATCAATAGTATAGTAATGTGACATAGGGCCCATAGAGAGGAAAGTCTAAAATCTTGAGGAAGTCCCTTTACCATATGACATTTTCTATGTTGCTATGTTAATGATTATAGTGTTTATGGTAGGTGAGGGTCACCTGGTATACTCGGCAGCTGGGTAAACACCTCCCGAGTATCATTTCTTACTCGGCAGGATCCGTCCACGTTTTTGGAGGGCTCCTGGCAAGCGGGGAGTCGCCGACCCGCGTTCAATGTGCCGGTCCGCTTAGCGAGTGCGTCCCGCACGCCCCCATGTCTTCTTTTTTTTCATTTTCATATTTTTGAAAAAATAATTTTTCATATATTTTTTTCTGCTTCAAAGTAGATTAAGTGAAGCTTCACCTCCATTCAGGCAGTTATCACACCCCCCCACCCGGATTCGACCCCACTGGTAATTTAAAGACGTGTTTGGCTACGGGCACGTGGTAAGTTATGCGTTCACCTGGTAGTCGTCTTTTTTTTCATTTTCATATTTATGAAAAAATATATAGATATTTTTTTTTGGTAGTCATTTAGCAGACACTCTTATCCAGAGCGACTTACAGTTAGTGATGCATATTTTCTTCATATTTTTTATTTTTTTAATATATTTTTTTCTAGCTTTATAAAAAAACAAACGGATAAAAACCTGGTTTTCTAATATGTACGGGTTCATGAGGGTTGCCTAATCACACATGTGACATTTTGGAAGGATGTGACCTTTTTAACCCTTCGAAACAGCACCTATGACCACAATGTAAGGCACTTCCGGTTGTCACAGGAAGCTGTAATTAAACACATATCCTCATTGGGACAAGCTCTTACAGAATCCTGAGTTTCAGGTCAATCCGTGAAAAACTAAACTTTTTACAGAGGGTTGAATGTAGCGTTTTTTCACTATCTGCTGGTGGATACATCTAAACCATGTTTAGGGTCAATCTTCCCACTTCCGGTTGCTCCAGGAAGCTTAAACTCAACACAGGTAATCCTTATAGTGGCCTGATGGGTTGACAAAGAAGACAGTTTGATATGGCAATATAAACCCACATAGGCATCAAGTTGAAGTTAGGGAAGCAGGCAATGTATTTCTATATCCCCTGTGGAGGCTGGCCACTCTCTCCCCCCTTTCTCCTAGCCTGCTGCACCTCATATGACATTTTGGAAGGATTTAACCTATTTGAAAAAAGTTGAAAGGCAACGTGGATCTACTGTGGTGTAGTTCTTCCCAGCATTGCAACCAAATCAGATTTGTATTACATATTGCCTGGAGTGATTTAAAAAGGAAAGAAAGCTCTAATCTTTACCCAAATGGTCTCAAATTATAGGCCTGATCACCCTGGACCAATGCCTGTTGGTAATTTCAGTAGAACCAAGCAACTCAAGTAGCTATTCAACCTCAAAACTACCTGGTTTTGCTATACATTCAAAACAGCAGTATAATGTGAAATTTTTGGTGGGCATTTAAAAATGACAGAAAATCTTTTCCAAAATGGTCTCAAATGAGCTGTACTCTCAGGCCCATGGGAGAAAGGGTTTTACTAGGCAGGGAGTGTAGAACAAGATGCATGGAGCTCCAGAGGTCACAAGGTCAATGTGGGCCTGCATGGATGTCAGCAGGGCATGAGGGAGAAGGCCCAAGTGAATAGGTGTGTCTGTGTGAGTGTGTGTGTGAGTGATGTATGTTGTTAAGCTATGGAATTAATTGTACAGCATTGGATTGGTGTTGGCATGGGGTAGAGGGAGTTTACATATACCAGTCATTTCCTTTTAAATCCATGAAGGGAAGTGGACAAGTTCACACTTAGAAAGGAGATAATAGTTCCACACCTCATGTGTCCTGATAACTACAGGAATGGAACCATATTGAGGTTGGCTGCTTTCTATACGGTTTGATGGGAGAGAGAGAGAGAGAGAGACAGAGACAGAGACAGAGACAGAGAGAGAGAGAGAGAGAGAGAGAGAGAGAGAGAGAGAGAGAGAGAGAGAGAGAGAGAGAGAGAGGGGCAGAGAGAGAGAGAGAGACAGAGACAGAGACAGAGACAGAGACAGAGAGAGAGAGAGAGAGAGAGAGAGAGAGAGAGAGAGAGAGAGAGAGAGAGAGAGAGAGAGAGAGAGAGAGAGAGAGAGCGAGAGAGAGAGAGAGGACATCAGGTAAAGTTCTGGAGATGAGGGAATATGTGTGCAGAAAGAAACCCTCCAGTATGGTTAAACCCAGTTAGGCCCAGTATGGACTATCAATACAAGTGACCATTTAGAATGTGACCCAGTTCAATGGGTCTTAACAGAACTGGGGGATGTCAGCCATGAAGTTGTCTAAACACAACTGGAATATAATTTGTTTGTGATTCATTGTTAATGGATTTTCCATTAGGAACACAGGGGGAAAACCTAACACAACAACACACATAACACACAACCAATAAAAACAAAGGGGGAGGAAACCACTAAAGTCATTACCATATTGTCATTTTCTAACGACAGGGAGAAAACATGTAAAATCTAGAAGACTACTTTAGATCTGGTCGGAAGAAGCCTAGTGCACTACGTAGGGAACAGGCAGAGATTTGGGACAGAGACAGTAAGTCCTGTATGGAAATCTTCATTCTAATGACAGTGAGCAAATCTCCACCCTATTCCCTATGTAGTGCACTACTTTAGATCTGATCAGAAGTAGCCTAGTGCACTACGTAGGGAACAGGGTGTCATTTGGGCCAGAGTCAGTAACTCCCCTGGGTATGAATTCTCTCTCTATCTTATCTGTCTTCTATATGATGTTCTCCTCTCCTCCTCTCTTCTCTCCTCTATTCACTCTATTCTATCATCCACACCACATGCCAGCTTCAACACAATCCATTTACAAGTTAAAGACACACCTTGGAATAAATAGCAAAGGAAAACTACTACTAGATGTATTTTTTATTTCCCATCACCATGAATCATATTTAATAACTGAACAGTAGCAGACCTAACTTAATCTGTTCCTGACTCTGGATAGTGGATTAAAAAGACCATCAATCTCCAATGATATTAAAGTACAATTCTGAACATTACTGATATACTGAGTGGTAAGTCAAGATATGTGCTGGGTTTTTATTGTTTGGTTAATAGCACCACCTGCTGGACAGGTTTAATGTTGCTTGACTGAGCAGTATGGGAGAATAAAAGTTGCCAAATTTAGGGCCGGTTTCCAGGATATCTCCATTGAACATGCTTTTTAGTCTAGGACTAGGCTTAATCTGTGTCGGGGAAACCGGCCCATATAGTTTAAGTAGAAAGTAAGTTATTCCAGCTTGTAGTGGGCTGACTAGTCCTTGGGAATTGTCCTTTTGTTCCTGGACCATTTTCCATGCAGCTCCAGGTGCCAGAGAACACATCAATTGGGTCGAGCCTACAAGCTGTTCAATGATACTGAGGAAAATTACATAGAGACAGAGAACCAATTGAGAAAACATATCAATGGTTCTGAATGCCAACCAATACACATCAGAAACATACATCATGATTAATGTGATAGAACCTGCTCTTACCATGAGAAACAGATTCCCCAATCTTCTCCTCCTCTTCTTCATCTTTAATGTTGACATTCAGCTCCAATGTAGGGAATGTCCTCTTGGTGTAACGGTCAAGCTGTTGCTTTCTCCCGCGGTAGACCTGGTTCATATCCCGTCGGTTACATTAAGCAGTCTATTCTCTGAAAATAGTCCAGACAGCATGTACCCAACAGTGAGGTCAGTGGGATTGGAGAGAGTCCCCTCTCCCTCTCTCTGTCTCTCTCTCTGTCTCTCTCTCTCTGACTGGAGTAGAGAAGTGAAATGGTGTGTCTCCTTTGGTCAACAATACTCACCTTGAGACACTCCACAGCCTGTTGGAGCTCCTTCAGCTCCTTCTCTCTCTCCTGGAATCTCTGCTGGACTTTCTGCTGACTCATCCCCAGCTGCATCTGTGGAGAATCACTCTTCAATGAGCTATCAAGCTTTATTTGTCCAGTAGATCAATAGTATAGTAATGTGACATAGGGCCCATAGAGAGGAAAGTCTAAAATCTTGAGGAAGTCCCTTTACCATATTACATTTTCTATGTTGCTATGTTAATGATTATAGTGTTTATGGTAGGTGTACATGTATCAAGGAGTTGAGGGTCACCTGGTATACTCGGCAGCTGGGTAAACACCTCCCGAGTATCATTTCTTACTCGGCAGGATCCGTCCACGTTTTCGGAGGGCTCCTGGCAAGCGGGGAGTCGCCGACCCGCGTTCAATGTGCCGGTCCGCTTAGCGAGTGCGTCCCGCACGCCCCCATGTCTTCTTTTTTTTCATTTTCATATTTTTGAAAAAATTATTTTTCATATTTTTTTTTCTGCTTCAAAGTAGATTAAGTGAAGCTTCACCTCCATTCAGGCAGTTATCACACCCCCCCACCCGGATTCGACCCCACTGGTCATTTAAAGACGTGTTTGGCTACGGGCACGTGGTAAGTTATGCGTTCAGAGACAGAGACAGAGACAGAGACAGAGAGAGAGAGAGAGAGAGAGAGAGAGAGAGAGAGAGAGAGAGAGAGAGAGAGAGAGAGAGAGAGAGAGAGAGAGAGAGAGAGAGAGAGAGAGAGAGAGAGAGAGAGAGAGAGAGAGAGAGACAGAGAGAGAGAGAGAGAGAGAGAGAGAGAGAGAGGACATCAGGTAAAGTTCTGGAGATGAGGGAATATGTGTGCAGAAAGAAACCCTCCAGTATGGTTAACCCCAGTTAGGCCCAGTATGGACTATCAATACAAGTGACCATTTAGAATGTGACCCAGTTCAATGGGTCTTAACAGAACTGGGGGATGTCAGCCATGAAGTTGTCTAAACACAACTGGAATATAATTTGTTTGTGATTCATTGTTAATGGATTTTCCATTAGGAACACAGGGGGAAAACCTAACACAACAACACACATAACACACAACCAATAAAAACAAATCTTCACATATGTTGCTCTTTATATGCCCCCCAACCATAATCTGGAAATATATTAATTTCAGACTTCTGGACATAAAACTTACATATTGTGTAAACCACACACAGACATGTGAAATCCCTTAGCTAGATGAGCCTCAAACATCAGAGCAATGGCCTAGGCGACAACACCTTGGGTGGGCAATTGTCTTCCAAATGAATGTTCATATATAACACACCATTCTCCAAATCAATATTTCTATATAACATGCCATTCTCCTTGCATTATGCTGTTGGGTCAGGGAGGAGGGAGGTTGCAATGCTGGGAAAAACACCTCCACAGCAGATCAACATAGCATTGCAAAATTTTTCGAATGAAAGTAACAGCGCCCTTGGGCACCCCTGTAGTTTATTTTTAGTCATTTAGCAGACACTCTTATCCAGAGTGACTTAATATATTTTTTTGTGTAATTATTTTTTTCATACCTGCCCCCCAGTGGGAATCAAATCCTAAACCCTGGCATTGCAAATACCATGCTCTACAAACTGAGCCTCCTCATCCCTGCCACAATTCAGACTACTGGACATAATTATAATTCCTATCTAAACCTAACGGCTTGTGAAACCCCCACACAGAGGTGTGAAATTCCTCAACTTGAGGAGCTTCAAACATCAGAACAATGGCCTGACAACACCTGAGACATTTTTTAGGAAGATGGCATCATCTGGTTCTATTGCCAACATGATTAGCTAAGTTATAAAAAAAAGTATATTACAGAGTTAGGCTTTCACAATAACATTCCTGGAAACAGATTGTAATTTTGATGCGCATAGGAATCATGAGTGCATTCAGGTGCGTATGCCACGGCTAAGTTTATTCACAGTAGACAAACAGGCTCATTCTGTTCAGAATAACCCAGGGTATGACGTCATGTCATCTTGTAACTATACATCAAATATAGTGATCATGAATGTTGACACTGTATTTGACATGAGTTTTATAATAAGAACATTTGAAGTGCACATTTGGACTCATGGGTGTTTTGCTTGCTTGTATGACATCAAAGCAGTATTTATTATAGTCCTCAACGTCTCATCTTTCAAAATACATTTAGTCCTCTGAAGCGTAGAGCCTGTGGTCTGAAGTCATGTATAGCATGTTACTGTACAGCCACTGCGTACCAATTTAGGCGTTTATCAGTGCCATTTTCAACCTGTATACTTTAAAGGGCTACATACAAATTGTGCAACAATATTTCATTTTTAAAAGCCTGTTATATTAAATGAAGTGCCCAGGATAGAGAAAGAGAGAGTGAAAACAGTGGAGTGAGACAGAACGAGAGAGAAAGTGAATTGTGAGAAGAGAGAGAGTGAAAACAGTGGAGTGAGTCAGAGCGAAAGAGAGAGAGAGCTGTGAAGAGAGAGAAAGAGTGAAAATAGTGGAGTAAGAGAGAGAGAGAGAGAGAGAGAGAGAGAGAGAGAGAAAGAGAGAGAGAACTGTCCACAATGTTAATAGGAACAAAGATTTGTGTTCCTAGGTTAGGGCCCTTAATATGGAATACATTAAATAGAGTGGTTAGAATATATAAACGGTAACAGTTTCTATGAAGTACATCCAGTCGTCTGAAAAAGTTTGGGCACCCCTCTGAGGCTGCATAATAATTTACTCTGTCGTCACAGAAAATGATCACAGTGGCATGCCATTCATTTTCTAATAAAAGCTGAGTAATGGGCTATTGTCCAGACAAAGATTTTTAGTGTAGCAATATTAAGTTGTATGAAATTAAATCAGATGTGAAAAATAGGCTATGCCTCAGCCCAATAGGGAATGTCCTCTTGGTGTAACGGTCAAGCTGTTGCTTTCTCCCGCGGTAGACCTGGTTCATATCCCGTCGGTTACATTAAGCAGTCTATTCTCTGAAAATAGTCCAGACAGCATGTACCCAACAGTGAGGTCAGTGGGATTGGAGAGAGTCCCCTCTCCCTCTCTCTGTCTCCTCCCGAGTATCATTTCTTACTCGGCAGGATCCGTCCACGTTATCGGAGGGCTCCTGGCAAGCGGGGAGTCGCCGACCCGCGTTCAATGTGCCGGTCCGCTTAGCGAGTGCGTCCCGCACGCCCCCATGTCTTCTTTTTTTTCATTTTCATATTTTTGAAAAAATAATTTTTCATATTTGTTTTCTGCTTCAAAGTAGATTAAGTCAGCTTCTCCAACATTCCGTTTTTTTTCTCTGCTTCAAAGTAGATTAAGTGAAGCTTCACCTCCATTCAGAGCCTGCTGATCGTCACATATGTTGCTCTTTATATGCCCCCCAACCATAATCTGGAAATATATTAATTTCAGACTTCTGGACATAAAACTTACATATTGTGTAAACCACACACAGACATGTGAAATCCCTTAGCTAGATGAGCCTCAAACATCAGAGCAATGGCCTAGGCGACAACACCTTGTGTGGGCAATTGTCTTCCAAATGAATGTTCATATATAACACGCCATTCTCCAAATCAATATTTCTATATAACGTGCCATTCTCCTTGCATTATGCTGTTGGGTCAGGGAGGAGGGAGGTTGCAATGCTGGGAAAAACACCTCCACAGCAGATCAACACAGCATTGCAAAATTTTCCGAATGAAAGTAACAGCGCCCTTGGGCACCCCTGTAGTTTATTTTTAGTCATTTAGCAGACACTCTTATCCAGAGTGACTTAATATATTTTTTGTGTAATTATTTTTTTCATACCTGCCCCCCAGTGGGAATCAAACCCTAAACCCTGGCATTGCAAATACCATGCTCTACAAACTGAGCCTCCTCATCCCTGCCACAATTCAGACTACTGGACATAATTATAATTCCTATCTAAACCTAACGGCTTGTGAAACCCCCACACAGAGGTGTGAAATTCCTCAACTTGAGGAGCTTCAAACATCAGAACAATGGCCTGACAACACCTGAGACATTTTTTAGGAAGATGGCATCATCTGGTTCTATTGCCAACATGATTAGCTAAGTTATAAAAAAAAGTATATTACAGAGTTAGGCTTTCACAATAACATTCCTGGAAACAGATTGTAATTTTGATGCGCATAGGAATCATGAATGCATTCAGGTGCGTATGCCACGGCTAAGTTTATTCACAGTAGACAAACAGGCTCATTCTGTTCAGAATAACCCAGGGTATGACGTCATGTCATCTTGTAACTATACATCAAATATAGTGATCATAAATGTTGACACTGTATTTGACATGAGTTTTATAATAAGAAAATTTGAAGTGCACATTTGGACTCATGGGTGTTTTGCTTGCTTGTATGACATCAAAGCAGTATTTATTATAGTCCTCAACGTCTCATCTTTCAAAATACATTTAGTCCTCTGAAGCGTAGAGCCTGTGGTCTGAAGTCATGTATAGCATGTTACTGTACAGCCACTGCGTACCAATTTAGGCGTTTATCAGTGCCATTTTCAACCTGTATATTTTATAGGGCTACATACAAATTGTGCAACAATATTGCATTTTTAAAAGCCTGTTATATTAAATGAAGTGCCCTTTAATATAGACCACATGTAAAATTCAATAAATCAGATTTTTTTATATGAATAAAGACTTGCAAAAGTGCTAAAATTCTGCATTTTGGCATGTCCCTCTGTGCACCCTCTGTGACTTCTAGGACTATTTTAACCCACTTAACCCCAGAATTACCCCAAGTTTTCAGGATCATTGTAAAGCCCTAGTTATTCTGTTGCTTTGACAAAGTCATTTCGGGAGATTGTGATTTATTTAATGTGATTAGTGATTCATTTTAAAGGGGCAATCAGTAGATGCAACATCCATTGATTCTTGAAGAATATAACCTATAAATGAAGAGTGAAAACAGTGGAGTGAGACAGAGTGAGAGAGAGAGAGAATTGTGAGGAGAGAGAGTGAAAACAATGGAGTGCGACAGAGTGAGAGAGAGAGAGAATTGTGAGGAGAGAGAGAGAGTGAAAACAGTGGAGTGAGAGAGAGAGAGAGAGTTGTGAGGAGAGAGAAAGAGTGAAAACAGTCGAATGAGACAGAACGAGAGAGAAAGTGAATTGTGAGAAGAGAGAGAGTGAAAACAGTGGAGTGAGTCAGAGCGAAAGAGAGAGAGAGCTGTGAAGAGAGAGAAAGAGTGAAAATAGTGGAGTGAGAGAGAGAGAGAGAGAGAGAGAGAGAGAGAGAGAGAGAGAGAGAGAGAGAGAGAGAGAGAGAGAGAGAGAGAGAGAAAGAGAGAGAACTGTCCACAATGTTAATAGGAACAAAGATTTGTGTTCCTAGGTTAGGGCCCTTAATATGGAAAACATTAAATAGAGTGGTTAGAATATATAAAGGGTAACAGTTTCTATGAAGTACATCCAGTCGTCTGAAAAAGTTTGGGCACCCCTCTGAGGCTGCATAATAATTTACTCTGTCGTCACAGAAAATGATCACAGTGGCATGCCATTCATTTTCTAATAAAAGCTGAGTAATGGGCTATTGTCCAGACAAAGATTTTTAGTGTAGCAATATTAAGTTGTATGAAATTAAATCAGATGTGAAAAATAGGCTATGCCTCAGCCCAATAGGGAATGTCCTCTTGGTGTAACGGTCAAGCTGTTGCTTTCTCCCGCGGTAGACCTGGTTCATATCCCGTCGGTTACATTAAGCAGTCTATTCTCTGAAAATAGTCCAGACAGCATGTACCCAACAGTGAGGTCAGTGGGATTGGAGAGAGTCCCCTCTCCCTCTCTCTGTCTCCTCCCGAGTATCATTTCTTACTCGGCAGGATCCGTCCACGTTATCGGAGGGCTCCTGGCAAGCGGGGAGTCGCCGACCCGCGTTCAATGTGCCGGTCCGCTTAGCGAGTGCGTCCCGCACGCCCCCATGTCTTCTTTTTTTTCATTTTCATATTTTTGAAAAAATAAATTTTCATTTTTTTTTTTCTGCTTCAAAGTAGATTAAGTCAGCTTCTCCAACATTACGGTTTTTTCTCTGCTTCAAAGTAGATTAAGTGAAGCTTCACCTCCATTCAGGCAGTTATCACACCCCCCCACCCGGATTCGACCCCACTGGTCATTTAAAGACGTGTTTGGCTACGGGCACGTGGTAAGTTATGCGTTCACCTGGTAGTCGTCTTTTTTTTCATTTTCATATTTATGAAAAAAAATATTTTTTATTTTTTTGGTAGTCATTTAGCAGACACTCTTATCCAGAGCGACTTACAGTTAGTGATGCATATTTTCTTCATATTTTTTTTTTTTTTTATATATATATTTTTTTCTAGCTTTATAAAAAAACAAACGGATAAAAATCTGGTTTTCCTATTTGAAAAAAGTTGAAAGGCAACGTGGATCTACTGTGGTGTAGTTCTTCCCAGCATTGCAACCAAATCAGATTTGTATTACAAGTGAATAGGTGTGTCTGTGTGAGTGTGTGTGTGAGTGAACCTGTCCTACATCACCTGGTATACTCGGCAGCTGGGTAAACACCTCCCGAGTATCATTTCTTACTCGGCAGGATCCGTCCACGTTTTCGGAGGGCTCCTGGCAAGCGGGGAGTCGCCGACCCGCGTTCAATGTGCCGGTACGCTTAGCGAGTGCGTCCCGCACGCCCCCATGTCTTCTTTTTTTTCTTTTTCATATTTTTGAAAAAATAATTTTTCATATTTTTTTTTCTGCTTCAAAGTAGATTAAGTCAGCTTCTCCAACATTACGGTTTTTTCTCTGCTTCAAAGTAGATTAAGTGAAGCTTCACCTCCATTCAGAGCCTGCTGATCTTCACATATGTTGCTCTTTATATGCCCCCCAACCATAATCTGGAAATATATTAATTTCAGACTTCTGGACATAAAACTTACATATTGTGTAAACCACACACAGACATGTGAAATCCCTTAGCTAGATGAGCCTCAAACATCAGAGCAATGGCCTAGGCGACAACACCTTGGGTGGGCAATTGACTTCCAAATGAATGTTCCTATATAACACGCCATTCTCCAAATCAATATTTCTATATAACATGCCATTCTCCTTGCATTATGCTGTTGGGTCAGGGAGGAGGGAGGTTGCAATGCTGGGAAAAACACCTCCACAGCAGATCAACACAGCATTGCAACATTTTTCGAATGAAAGTAACAGCGCCCTTGGGCACCCCTGTAGTTTATTTTTAGTCATTTAGCAGACACTCTTATCCAGAGTGACTTAATATATTTTTTGTGTCATTATTTTTTTCATACCTGCCCCCCAGTGGGAATCAAACCCTAAACCCTGGCATTGCAAATACCATGCTCTACAAACTGAGCCTCCTCATCCCTGCCACAATTCAGACTACTGGACATAATTATAATTCCTATCTAAACCTAACGGCTTGTGAAACCCCCACACAGAGGTGTGAAATTCCTCAACTTGAGGAGCTTCAAACATCAGAACAATGGCCTGACAACACCTGAGACATTTTTTAGGAAGATGGCATCATCTGGTTCTATTGCCAACATGATTAGCTAAGTTATAAAAAAGTATATTACAGAGTTAGGCTTTCACAATAACATTCCTGGAAACAGATTGTAATTTTGATGCGCATAGGAATCATGAGTGCATTCAGGTGCGTATGCCACGGCTAAGTTTATTCACAGTAGACAAACAGGCTCATTCTGTTCAGAATAACCCAGGGTATGACGTCATGTCATCTTGTAACTATACATCAAATATAGTGATCATAAATGTTGACACTGTATTTGACATGAGTTTTATAATAAGAAAATGTGAAGTGCACATTTGGACTCATGGGTGTTTGGCTTGCTTGTATGACATCAAAGCAGTATTTATTATAGTCCTCAACGTCTCATCTTTCAAAATACATTTAGTCCTCTGAAGCGTAGAGCCTGTGGTCTGAAGTCATGTATAGCATGTTACTGTACAGCCACTGCGTACCAATTTAGGCGTTTATCAGTGCCATTTTCAACCTGTATACTTTAAAGGGCTACATACAAATTGTGCAACAATATTGCATTTTTAAAAGCCTGTTATATTAAATGAAGTGCCCTTTAATATAGACCACATGTAAAATTCAATAAATCAGATTTTTTTATATGAATAAAGACTTGCAAAAGTGCTAAAATTCTGCATTTTGGCATGTCCCTCTGTGCACCCTCTGTGACTTCTAGGACTATTTTAACCCACTTAACCCCAGAATTCCCCCAAGTTTTCAGGATCATTGTAAAGCCCTAGTTATTCTGTTGCTTTGACAAAGTCATTTCGGGAGAATGTGATTTATTTAATGTGATTAGTGATTCATTTTAAAGGGGCAATCAGCAGATGCAACATCCATTGATTCTTGAAGAATATAACCTATAAATGAAGAGTGAAAACAGTGGAGTGAGGCAGAGCGAGAAAGAAAGAGTGAAAACAGTGGAGTGAGACAGAGTGAGAGAGAGAGAGAATTGTGAGGAGAGAGAGTGAAAACAATGGAGTGCGACAGAGTGAGAGAGAATTGTCAGGAGAGAGAGAGTGAAAACATTGGAGTGAGAGAGAGAGAAAGAGAGAGAGAGAGAGAGAGAGAGAGAAAGAAAGAGAGAGAGGGAGTTGTCAGGAGAGAGAAAGAGTGAAAACAGTGGAGTGAGAGAGAGAGAGAGTTGTGAGGAGAGAGAGAGTGAAACAGTGGAGTGAGAGAGAGAGAGAGAGAGTTGTGAGGAGAGAGAAATAGTGAAAACAGTCGAGTGAGGCAGAGAGAGTTGTGAGGATAGAGAAAGAGAGAGTGAAAACAGTGGAGTCAGACAGAACGAGAGAGAAAGTGAATTGTGAGAAGAGAGAGAGTGAAAACAGTGGAGTGAGTCAGAGCGAAAGAGAGAGAGAGCTGTGAAGAGAGAGAAAGAGTGAAAACAGTGGAGTAAGAGAGAGAGAGAGAGAAAGAGAGAGAGAGAGAGAGAGAGAGAGAAAGAGAGAGAGAACTGTCCACAATGTTAATAGGAACAAAGATTTGTGTTCCTAGGTTAGGGCCCTTAATATGGAATACATTAAATAGAGTGGTTAGAATATATAAAGGGTAACAGTTTCTATGAAGTACATCCAGTCGTCTGAAAAAGTTTGGGCACCCCTCTGAGGCTGCATAATAATTTACTCTGTCGTCACAGAAAATGATCACAGTGGCATGCCATTCATTTTCTAATAAAAGCTGAGTAATGGGCTATTGTCCAGACAAAGATTTTTAGTGTAGCAATATTAAGTTGTATGAAATTAAATCAGATGTGAAAAATAGGCTATGCCTCAGCCCAATAGGGAATGTCCTCTTGGTGTAACGGTCAAGCTGTTGCTTTCTCCCGCGGTAGACCTGGTTCATATCCCGTCGGTTACATTAAGCAGTCTATTCTCTGAAAATAGTCCAGACAGCATGTACCCAACAGTGAGGTCAGTGGGATTGGAGAGAGTCCCCTCTACCTCTCTCTGTCTCCTCCCGAGTATCATTTCTTACTCGGCAGGATCCGTCCACGTTATCGGAGGGCTCCTGGCAAGCGGGGAGTCGCCGACCCGCGTTCAATGTGCCGGTCCGCTTAGCGAGTGCGTCCCGCACGCCCCCATGTCTTCTTTTTTTTCATTTTCATATTTTTGAAAAAATAAATTTTCATTTTTTTTTTTCTGCTTCAAAGTAGATTAAGTCAGCTTCTCCAACATTACGGTTTTTTCTCTGCTTCAAAGTAGATTAAGTGAAGCTTCACCTCCATTCAGGCAGTTATCACACCCCCCCACCCGGATTCGACCCCACTGGTCATTTAAAGACGTGTTTGGCTACGGGCACGTGGTAAGTTATGCGTTCACCTGGTAGTCGTCTTTTTTTTCATTTTCATATTTATGAAAAAAAATATTTTTTATTTTTTTGGTAGTCATTTAGCAGACACTCTTATCCAGAGCGACTTACAGTTAGTGATGCATATTTTCTTCATATTTTTTTTTTGTTTTTATATATATATTTTTTTCTAGCTTTATAAAAAAACAAACGGATAAAAATCTGGTTTTCCTATTTGAAAAAAGTTGAAAGGCAACGTGGATCTACTGTGGTGTAGTTCTTCCCAGCATTGCAACCAAATCAGATTTGTATTACAAGTGAATAGGTGTGTCTGTGTGAGTGTGTGTGTGAGTGAACCTGTCCTACATCACCTGGTATACTCGGCAGCTGGGTAAACACCTCCCGAGTATCGTTTCTTACTCGGCAGGATCCGTCCACGTTTTCGGAGGGCTCCTGGCAAGCGGGGAGTCGCCGACCCGCGTTCAATGTGCCGGTCCGCTTAGCGAGTGCGTCCCGCACGCCCCCATGTCTTCTTTTTTTTCTTTTTCATATTTTTGAAAAAATAATTTTTCATATTTTTTTTTCTGCTTCAAAGTAGATTAAGTCAGCTTCTCCAACATTACGGTTTTTTCTCTGCTTCAAAGTAGATTAAGTGAAGCTTCACCTCCATTCAGAGCCTGCTGATCTTCACATATGTTGCTCTTTATATGCCCCCCAACCATAATCTGGAAATATATTAATTTCAGACTTCTGGACATAAAACTTACATATTGTGTAAACCACACACAGACATGTGAAATCCCTTAGCTAGATGAGCCTCAAACATCAGAGCAATGGCCTAGGCGACAACACCTTGGGTGGGCAATTGACTTCCAAATGAATGTTCCTATATAACACGCCATTCTCCAAATCAATATTTCTATATAACATGCCATTCTCCTTGCATTATGCTGTTGGGTCAGGGAGGAGGGAGGTTGCAATGCTGGGAAAAACACCTCCACAGCAGATCAACACAGCATTGCAACATTTTTCGAATGAAAGTAACAGCGCCCTTGGGCACCCCTGTAGTTTATTTTTAGTCATTTAGCAGACACTCTTATCCAGAGTGACTTAATATATTTTTTGTGTCATTATTTTTTTCATACCTGCCCCCCAGTGGGAATCAAACCCTAAACCCTGGCATTGCAAATACCATGCTCTACAAACTGAGCCTCCTCATCCCTGCCACAATTCAGACTACTGGACATAATTATAATTCCTATCTAAACCTAACGGCTTGTGAAACCCCCACACAGAGGTGTGAAATCCCTCAACTAGAGGAGCTTCAAACATCAGAACAATGGCCTGACAACACCTGAGACATTTTTTAGGAAGATGGCATCATCTGGTTCTATTGCCAACATGATTAGCTAAGTTATAAAAAAGTATATTACAGAGTTAGGCTTTCACAATAACATTCCTGGAAACAGATTGTAATTTTGATGCGCATAGGAATCATGAGTGCATTCAGGTGCGTATGCCACGGCTAAGTTTATTCACAGTAGACAAACAGGCTCATTCTGTTCAGAATAACCCAGGGTATGACGTCATGTCATCTTGTAACTATACATCAAATATAGTGATCATAAATGTTGACACTGTATTTGACATGAGTTTTATAATAAGAAAATGTGAAGTGCACATTTGGACTCATGGGTGTTTTGCTTGCTTGTATGACATCAAAGCAGTATTTATTATAGTCCTCAACGTCTCATCTTTCAAAATACATTTAGTCCTCTGAAGCGTAGAGCCTGTGGTCTGAAGTCATGTATAGCATGTTACTGTACAGCCACTGCGTACCAATTTAGGCGTTTATCAGTGCCATTTTCAACCTGTATACTTTAAAGGGCTACATACAAATTGTGCAACAATATTGCATTTTTAAAAGCCTGTTATATTAAATGAAGTGCCCTTTAATATAGACCACATGTAAAATTCAATAAATCAGATTTTTTTATATGAATAAAGACTTGCAAAAGTGCTAAAATTCTGCATTTTGGCATGTCCCTCTGTGCACCCTCTGTGACTTCTAGGACTATTTTAACCCACTTAACCCCAGAATTCCCCCAAGTTTTCAGGATCATTGTAAAGCCCTAGTTATTCTGTTGCTTTGACAAAGTCATTTCGGGAGAATGTGATTTATTTAATGTGATTAGTGATTCATTTTAAAGGGGCAATCAGCAGATGCAACATCCATTGATTCTTGAAGAATATAACCTATAAATGAAGAGTGAAAACAGTGGAGTGAGGCAGAGCGAGAAAGAAAGAGTGAAAACAGTGGAGTGAGACAGAGTGAGAGAGAGAGAGAATTGTGAGGAGAGAGAGTGAAAACAATGGAGTGCGACAGAGTGAGAGAGAATTGTCAGGAGAGAGAGAGTGAAAACAGTGGAGTGAGAGAGAGAGAAAGAGAGAGAGAGAGAGAGAGAGAGAAAGAAAGAGAGAGAGGGAGTTGTCAGGAGAGAGAAAGAGTGAAAACAGTGGAGTGAGAGAGAGAGAGAGTTGTGAGGAGAGAGAGAGTGAAACAGTGGAGTGAGAGAGAGAGAGAGAGAGTTGTGAGGAGAGAGAAATAGTGAAAACAGTCGAGTGAGGCAGAGAGAGTTGTGAGGATAGAGAAAGAGAGAGTGAAAACAGTGGAGTGAGACAGAACGAGAGAGAAAGTGAATTGTGAGAAGAGAGAGAGTGAAAACAGTGGAGTGAGTCAGAGCGAAAGAGAGAGAGAGCTGTGAAGAGAGAGAAAGAGTGAAAACAGTGGAGTAAGAGAGAGAGAGAGAGAGAGAGAGAGAGAGAGAACTGTCCACAATGTTAATAGGAACAAAGATTTGTGTTCCTAGGTTAGGGCCCTTAATATGGAATACATTAAATAGAGTGGTTAGAATATATAAAGGGTAACAGTTTCTATGAAGTACATCCAGTCGTCTGAAAAAGTTTGGGCACCCCTCTGAGGCTGCATAATAATTTACTCTGTCGTCACAGAAAATGATCACAGTGGCATGCCATTCATTTTCTAATAAAAGCTGAGTAATGGGCTATTGTCCAGACAAAGATTTTTAGTGTAGCAATATTAAGTTGTATGAAATTAAATCAGATGTGAAAAATAGGCTATGCCTCAGCCCAATAGGGAATGTCCTCTTGGTGTAACGGTCAAGCTGTTGCTTTCTCCCGCAATAGACCTGGTTCATATCCCGTCGGTTACATTAAGCAGTCTATTCTCTGAAAATAGTCCAGACAGCATGTACCCAACAGTGAGGTCAGTGGGATTGGAGAGAGTCCCCTCTACCTCTCTCTGTCTCCTCCCGAGTATCATTTCTTACTCGGCAGGATCCGTCCACGTTATCAGAGGGCTCCTGGCAAGCGGGGAGTCGCCGACCCGCGTTCAATGTGCCGGTCCGCTTAGCGAGTGCGTCCCGCACGCCCCCATGTCTTCTTTTTTTTCATTTTCATATTTTTGAAAAAATAAATTTTCATTTTTTTTTTTCTGCTTCAAAGTAGATTAAGTCAGCTTCTCCAACATTACGGTTTTTTCTCTGCTTCAAAGTAGATTAAGTGAAGCTTCACCTCCATTCAGGCAGTTATCACACCCCCCCACCCGGATTCGACCCCACTGGTCATTTAAAGACGTGTTTGGCTACGGGCACGTGGTAAGTTATGCGTTCACCTGGTAGTCGTCTTTTTTTTCATTTTCATATTTATGAAAAAAAATATTTTTTATTTTTTTGGTAGTCATTTAGCAGACACTCTTATCCAGAGCGACTTACAGTTAGTGATGCATATTTTCTTCATATTTTTTTTTTTTTTTATATATATATTTTTTTCTAGCTTTATAAAAAAACAAACGGATAAAAATCTGGTTTTCCTATTTGAAAAAAGTTGAAAGGCAACGTGGATCTACTGTGGTGTAGTTCTTCCCAGCATTGCAACCAAATCAGATTTGTATTACAAGTGAATAGGTGTGTCTGTGTGAGTGTGTGTGTGAGTGAACCTGTCCTACATCACCTGGTATACTCGGCAGCTGGGTAAACACCTCCCGAGTATCGTTTCTTACTCGGCAGGATCCATCCACGTTTTCGGAGGGCTCCTGGCAAGCGGGGAGTCGCCGACCCGCGTTCAATGTGCCGGTCCGCTTAGCGAGTGCGTCCCGCACGCCCCCATGTCTTCTTTTTTTTCTTTTTCATATTTTTGAAAAAATAATTTTTCATATTTTTTTTTCTGCTTCAAAGTAGATTAAGTCAGCTTCTCCAACATTACGGTTTTTTCTCTGCTTCAAAGTAGATTAAGTGAAGCTTCACCTCCATTCAGAGCCTGCTGATCTTCACATATGTTGCTCTTTATATGCCCCCCAACCATAATCTGGAAATATATTAATTTCAGACTTCTGGACATAAAACTTACATATTGTGTAAACCACACACAGACATGTGAAATCCCTTAGCTAGATGAGCCTCAAACATCAGAGCAATGGCCTAGGCGACAACACCTTGGGTGGGCAATTGACTTCCAAATGAATGTTCCTATATAACACGCCATTCTCCAAATCAATATTTCTATATAACATGCCATTCTCCTTGCATTATGCTGTTGGGTCAGGGAGGAGGGAGGTTGCAATGCTGGGAAAAACACCTCCACAGCAGATCAACACAGCATTGCAACATTTTTCGAATGAAAGTAACAGCGCCCTTGGGCACCCCTGTAGTTTATTTTTAGTCATTTAGCAGACACTCTTATCCAGAGTGACTTAATATATTTTTTGTGTCATTATTTTTTTCATACCTGCCCCCCAGTGGGAATCAAACCCTAAACCCTGGCATTGCAAATACCATGCTCTACAAACTGAGCCTCCTCATCCCTGCCACAATTCAGACTACTGGACATAATTATAATTCCTATCTAAACCTAACGGCTTGTGAAACCCCCACACAGAGGTGTAAAATTCCTCAACTTGAGGAGCTTCAAACATAAGAACAATGGCCTGACAACACCTGAGACATTTTTTAGGAAGATGGCATCATCTGGTTCTATTGCCAACATGATTAGCTAAGTTATAAAAAAGTATATTACAGAGTTAGGCTTTCACAATAACATTCCTGGAAACAGATTGTAATTTTGATGCGCATAGGAATCATGAGTGCATTCAGGTGCGTATGCCACGGCTAAGTTTATTCACAGTAGACAAACAGGCTCATTCTGTTCAGAATAACCCAGGGTATGACGTCATGTCATCTTGTAACTATACATCAAATATAGTGATCATAAATGTTGACACTGTATTTGACATGAGTTTTATAATAAGAAAATGTGAAGTGCACATTTGGACTCATGGGTGTTTTGCTTGCTTGTATGACATCAAAGCAGTATTTATTATAGTCCTCAACGTCTCATCTTTCAAAATACATTTAGTCCTCTGAAGCGTAGAGCCTGTGGTCTGAAGTCATGTATAGCATGTTACTGTACAGCCACTGCGTACCAATTTAGGCGTTTATCAGTGCCATTTTCAACCTGTATACTTTAAAGGGCTACATACAAATTGTGCAACAATATTGCATTTTTAAAAGCCTGTTATATTAAATGAAGTGCCCTTTAATATAGACCACATGTAAAATTCAATAAATCAGATTTTTTTATATGAATAAAGACTTGCAAAAGTGCTAAAATTCTGCATTTTGGCATGTCCCTCTGTGCACCCTCTGTGACTTCTAGGACTATTTTAACCCACTTAACCCCAGAATTCCCCCAAGTTTTCAGGATCATTGTAAAGCCCTAGTTATTCTGTTGCTTTGACAAAGTCATTTCGGGAGAATGTGATTTATTTAATGTGATTAGTGATTCATTTTAAAGGGGCAATCAGCAGATGCAACATCCATTGATTCTTGAAGAATATAACCTATAAATGAAGAGTGAAAACAGTGGAGTGAGGCAGAGCGAGAAAGAAAGAGTGAAAACAGTGGAGTGAGACAGAGTGAGAGAGAGAGAGAATTGTGAGGAGAGAGAGTGAAAACAATGGAGTGCGACAGAGTGAGAGAGAATTGTCAGGAGAGAGAGAGTGAAAACAGTGGAGTGAGAGAGAGAGAAAGAGAGAGAGAGAGAGAGAGAGAGAAAGAAAGAGAGAGAGGGAGTTGTCAGGAGAGAGAAAGAGTGAAAACAGTGGAGTGAGAGAGAGAGAGAGTTGTGAGGAGAGAGAGAGTGAAACAGTGGAGTGAGAGAGAGAGAGAGAGAGTTGTGAGGAGAGAGAAATAGTGAAAACAGTGGAGTGAGAGAGAGAGAAAGAGAGAGAGAGAGAGAGAAAGAAAGAGAGAGAGGGAGTTGTCAGGAGAGAGAAAGAGTGAAAACAGTGGAGTGAGACAGCGAGAGAGAGAGTTGTGAGGAGAGAGAGAGTGAAACAGTGGAGTGAGAGAGAGAGAGAGAGTTGTGAGGAGAGAGAAATAGTGAAAACAGTCGAGTGAGGCAGAGAGAGTTGTGAGGATAGAGAAAGAGAGAGTGAAAACAGTGGAGTGAGACAGAACGAGAGAGAAAGTGAATTGTGAGAAGAGAGAGAGTGAAAACAGTGGAGTGAGTCAGAGCGAAAGAGAGAGAGAGCTGTGAAGAGAGAGAAAGAGTGAAAACAGTGGAGTAAGAGAGAGAGAGAGAGAGAGAGAGAGAGAGAGAAAGAGAGAGAGAACTGTCCACAATGTTAATAGGAACAAAGATTTGTGTTCCTAGGTTAGGGCCCTTAATATGGAATACATTAAATAGAGTGGTTAGAATATATAAAGGGTAACAGTTTCTATGAAGTACATCCAGTCGTCTGAAAAAGTTTGGGCACCCCTCTGAGGCTGCATAATAATTTACTCTGTCGTCACAGAAAATGATCACAGTGGCATGCCATTCATTTTCTAATAAAAGCTGAGTAATGGGCTATTGTCCAGACAAAGATTTTTAGTGTAGCAATATTAAGTTGTATGAAATTAAATCGGATGTGAAAAATAGGCTATGCCTCAGCCCAATAGGGAATGTCCTCTTGGTGTAACGGTCAAGCTGTTGCTTTCTCCCGCGGTAGACCTGGTTCATATCCCGTCGGTTACATTAAGCAGTCTATTCTCTGAAAATAGTCCAGACAGCATGTACCCAACAGTGAGGTCAGTGGGATTGGAGAGAGTCCCCTCTACCTCTCTCTGTCTCCTCCCGAGTATCATTTCTTACTCGGCAGGATCCGTCCACGTTATCGGAGGGCTCCTGGCAAGCGGGGAGTCGCCGACCCGCGTTCAATGTGCCGGTCCGCTTAGCGAGTGCGTCCCGCACGCCCCCATGTCTTCTTTTTTTTCATTTTCATATTTTTGAAAAAATAAATTTTCATTTTTTTTTTTCTGCTTCAAAGTAGATTAAGTCAGCTTCTCCAACATTACGGTTTTTTCTCTGCTTCAAAGTAGATTAAGTGAAGCTTCACCTCCATTCAGGCAGTTATCACACCCCCCCACCCGGATTCGACCCCACTGGTCATTTAAAGACGTGTTTGGCTACGGGCACGTGGTAAGTTATGCGTTCACCTGGTAGTCGTCTTTTTTTTCATTTTCATATTTATGAAAAAAAATATTTTTTATTTTTTTGGTAGTCATTTAGCAGACACTCTTATCCAGAGCGACTTACAGTTAGTGATGCATATTTTCTTCATATTTTTTTTTTTTTTTATATATATATTTTTTTCTAGCTTTATAAAAAAACAAACGGATAAAAATCTGGTTTTCCTATTTGAAAAAAGTTGAAAGGCAACGTGGATCTACTGTGGTGTAGTTCTTCCCAGCATTGCAACCAAATCAGATTTGTATTACAAGTGAATAGGTGTGTCTGTGTGAGTGTGTGTGTGAGTGAACCTGTCCTACATCACCTGGTATACTCGGCAGCTGGGTAAACACCTCCCGAGTATCATTTCTTACTTGGCAGGATCCGTCCACGTTTTCGGAGGGCTCCTGGCAAGCGGGGAGTCGCCGACCGCGTTCAATGTGCCGGTGGGAGAATTTGCAGTATGGGAGAATAAAAATTGCCAAATTTAGGGCCGGTTTCCCGGACATCTCCATTGAACATGCTTTTTAGTCTAGGACTAGGCTTCATTTGTGTCCGGGAAACCGGCCCATATAGTTCAATTAGCAAGTAAGTAACACTACCTGTTCCATGATACTGAGGAAAATGACAGTGAGACAGAGAACCAATTGAGAAAACATTTCAATGGTTCTGAATGACAACCAACATACATTAACAGCATACATCATGATTAATGTGAATATATAAGATTAAAACATTGCACTTAAAAAAATATGAATGCATTGAATTGTAATTCATAACATCTTCTGAAGATCAAATCAATCAAATCATTGTACATAAGAACAGAGCAGAATGAATCATCACATCAGGGGACCATCACCACCAGCATGACTAGTATATATGTGGACCCTACTACAGTTTAACCAGCTCAGCTATAGACTACACCAGCATGACTAGTATCTATGTGGACCCTACTACAGTTTAACCAGCTCAGCTATAGACTACACCAGCATGACTAGTATCTATGTGGACCCTACTACAGTTTAACCAGCTCAGCTATAGACTACACCAGCATGACTAGTATCTATGTGGACCCTACTACAGTTTAACCAGCTCAGCTATAGACTACACCAGCATGACTAGTATCTATGTGGACCCTACTACAGTTTAACCAGCTCAGCTATAGACTACACCAGCATGACTAGTATCTATGTGGACCCTACTACAGTTTAACCAGCTCAGCTATAGACTACACCAGCATGACTAGTATCTATGTGGACCCTACTACAGTTTAACCAGCTCAGCTATAGACTACACCAGCATGACTAGTATCTATGTGGACCCTACTACAGTTTAACCAGCTCAGCTATAGACTACACCAGCATGACTAGTATCTATGTGGACCCTACTACAGTTTAACCAGCTCAGCTATAGACTACACCAGCATGACTAGTATCTATGTGGACCCTACTACAGTTTAACCAGCTCAGCTATAGACTACACTCAGCATGACTAGTATCTATGTGGACCCTACTACAGTTTAACCAGCTCAGCTATAGACTACACCAGCATGACTAGTATCTATGTGGACCCTACTACAGTTTAACCAGCTCAGCTATAGACTACACCAGCATGACTAGTATCTATGTGGACCCTACTACAGTTTAACCAGCTCAGCAGTCCCAGAGAAAAAACTATCTAAACGAAACCCAGGATAGAGGGGCTGAGTGAATGTGGTCTGGACTCTGTGGAGGAGGGTCATTGTGTCAGAGACACTGTAGAAGTACAGAGTACCTGCCTTGTGATCCAGGTACACTCCTACTCTGGAGGACTGAGGGCCTGATACTTCAGTCCTAACATTATTGTGTCTGAAAGAATAACCACCACTATAACACAGTAAACACCAGGACTTGTCATTGTATCCAAATGCACCATCTGTCCCTGTTCTGCTGATGTCTTTATATGAGACTGCTGTAACACACCACCCACTCCACTCCACCTCCCAGTAACAGCGTCCAGACAGACCCTCTCTACACAGAACCTGGTAGTTGGTGAATCTGTCTGGATGAACAGGATATGGTTGGACTTGGCCTGTAGGTGTCACCTTTCTGTTCCCTTCAGACAGAGAGAGGCGTTTGTGTGCTGTGTTTGGGTCCAGTGTGAGCTGACAGGAATCTGGGAGAAGAGCAGAGCAGAGACCAATGAGGGGAGTTAGAACAATAAGTGAAGTCAGATACTGTATCTACCCTGTCTTTGATTAGAGCACAGCAGAGATCAAATCAGAGAAATATGAGGAGTCAGATAGATACCCAGTCTTTGATTAGATCTACTATTGCTATATATTTCTAGAGGGATTGTTAGGAGTGTCAGTAAAAAGAGACTGTTAGTTACTTCAGAATAAAGAGACTCACATTGTAAGAACTGTTCTCTGGTCTTGGGCTCTGGAGGCAGTACAACATCCACTATATTCACTACAAACACACAAACACATTCACAGAGAGAGGGAATGTTATCATCATACCATATTCCACATGTATATGACTAGTAGGGAACTTTCAATGGTCTAAAGTTGATGTTCTTATTATTTTCAACACACCTGTAGTGGAGATCTTGGTCCATTCTCCTTTAAGGACGTCTTCTAGTTTCTCTCTCAGTTCAGACACAGTCTTACTCACATCTCCAAAGTACTGAAGAGGACGGACAACGATGCTGGGTAAGTCTGAAGATACACTGGTACCGGAGAGAGACTGATAACTCTGGAGAGAGAGAGAAGAGAGAGAGAGAGAGAGAGAGAGAGAGAGAGAGAGAGAGAGAGAGAGAGAGAGAGAGAGAGAGAGAGAGAGAGAGAGAGAGAGAGAACAGAACCAAATGATTGAGAGTTTCACATTGACTTTTAATTTCATATCACATGTATCAAGGCAGTTGAGTTACCTGGAGGAAATGGATGTGATCCTCTGTGTGTGAGAGCTGCTCCAGCTCAGTGCTTCTCTTCCTCAGCTCAGCTATCTCCTGCTCCAGTTGCTCCAGGAGTCCTTCAGCTTGACTCACTTGAGCCTTCTCTTGGGCTCTGATCAGCTCCTTCACCTCAGAGCGCCTTCTCTCAATGGAGCGGATCAGCTCAGTAAAGATCTTATCACTGTCCTCCACTGCTGCCTGTGCAGAGCGCTGTTAAGAGAGAGAGAGAGAGAGAGAGAGAGAGAGAGAGAGAGAGAGAGAGAGAGAGAGAGAGAGAGAGAGAGAGAGAGAGAGAGAGAGAGAGAGAGAGAGAGACTTGTCTTACTTTAATGAGCCATCCTCATTACACTAACACCCCCACTCCTAAAAACACATTGCGTGACACCACAACCTCCACACAATCACATTATCCAGTACCCAACACCACAGTACAATACACCATCCAGCACCACATTCCAACCGTCCATCCAACCCCTCCTCTCCAGCCGTACAGACAGGCCCCCTGAGCCCCCATACCTCCTGAAACATCTCCACACTGTTGATCATTTTGTACAACTCAAACTCAACCCTAAGGCGTCAACAGTAATGGCATTAGCCTGGCAACACAGAAAAAACATGATGAACAGTCTTTCATTGCAGAAAACGGACACCCCTCCCCAACTCCCAGGTCAACCCGAGCCAACCAGCTATTGGTGTCCAGGGCTCCATGTAATACCCTCCACTGGACGACCCCTGACCTTTCCAGCACTGGGAGCTTATAGAGCACCCTCCACCTATACCCTGCCATGCTCTCAGCCCCCACAACCCCCTGCCTCTGATGCCCCTTCACTCCCACTAAGCTCAGAGTGTTAAAAGTCAGTAAGTCCTCCAGACTCTCCTGCCAGTCCCCAGTCTCTGCTGTCACTTGCAGTGGTGGAAACGGTGGTGGCCCCTCCTAAGGCTGCTCCAGCCCTCAGTACTGCAGCATAGAAATCAGAGACCCCTGCTGTATTGAGTCTCTCCGGCCGCATGGTCTCTCCTATCATTGCTACGCAGACAACACACAATTAATTTTCTCTTTTCCCCCTTCTGATAACCAGGTGGCGAATCGCATCTCTGCATGTCTGGCAGACATATCAGTGTGGATGTCGGATTCCCACCTCAAGCTGAACCTCGGCAAGACGGAGCTGCTCTTCCTCCCGGGGAAGGACTGCCCGCTCCATGATTTCGCCATCACGGTTGACAACTCCATTGTGTCCTCCTCCCAGAGTGCAAAGAATAATATAATAGTTATCCTTCTACCCCCCCTTTACTACCACTGTCTTTTGTCTAAACTAACACCTGACTTATTTCACCTGCTAGCACTGACTTGTTTAAAGAAATGTACTTATTGTGATCGAGATGTAGTTGTCCCACTGGCTATCCTAAGTTGAATGCACCAATTTGTAAGTCGCTCTGGATAAGAGCGTCTGCTAAATGACTTAAATGTGAAATGTTCATGAAGAGCTGCTGATCCAGCCCCAAACCATCATCCCTCCTCAACAGAGCACATGCTGGTTCCCTCCAGCCCACCTCCGTACGGTACAGTAGCAACACACGTCCTGTCCAATAATTTCCCAGACCTTTAAAAAAAAAAATCAGAGGCAGACCGTCTGAGAGACGGCAGCTGAGAGTTTGTGAAAGGCCAGGGAAATTATATATTTTTTAATCTGTGACAGAGAGAGTTTGGAAAGGTCTGTGAGCAGAACCTGAGAACACCCAGGATCACAGAGTTCTGCCCTCTATAAATCAGAGTACAACTCCACAGCCGCAGCCTCATCTCCCCACAACAGAAGTTACCCACCCATCAGGCTCCCTCATCTCCCCACAACAGAAGTTACCCACCCATCAGGCTCCCTCATCTCCCCCACAACAGAAGTTACCCACCCATCAGGCTCCCTCATCTCCCCACAACAGAAGTTACCCACCCATCAGGCTCCCTCCTCCCCCCACAACAGAAGTTACCCACCCATCAGGCTCCCTCATCTCCCCCACAACAGAAGTTACCCACCCATCAGGCTCCCTCATCTCCCCCACAACAGAAGTTACCCACCCATCAGGCTCCCTCCTCTCCCCACCACAGAAGTTACCCACCCATCAGGCTCCCTCATCTCCCCACAACAGAAGTTACCGACCCATCAGGCTCCCTCATCTCCCCACAACAGAAGTTACCCACCCATCAGGCTCCCTCATCTCCCCACAACAGAAGTTACCCACCCATTAGGCTCCCTCATCTCCCCACAACAGAAGTTACCCACCCATCAGGCTCCCTCATCTCCCCACAACAGAAGTTACCGACCCATCAGGCTCCCTCATCTCCCCACAACAGAAGTTACCCACCCATCAGGCTCCCTCATCTCCCCCACAACAGAAGTTACCCGCCCATCAGACAAACGTAAAACAAGGGATTTTCTTGGTTTCCCCACTCTGTTTTTCCAACCCCTCTGGTGAAACAGAGAACTGAGCCCTGTACTATAATATAATATAATGTGCCATTTTGCAGACGCTTTTATCCAAAGCGACTTACAGTCATGCGTGCATATATATATATATATATTTTTTTTTTTGTGTATGGGTGGTCCCGGGGATCGAACCCACTCCCCTGGCGTTACAAGCGCCGTGCTCTACCAGCTGAGCTACAGAGGACCAGGTGCAGACACATTTATGAAAGCAAAGACAAGGTCATTATTTGGGCTCTAAACACTAACAACCTACCCTTACACACCTCTTTTGCTACCCCTGCACTAAAATTTCTGCCATGGCATTTAAATGTTTTTGGTTGACATATTCCCCCAGTCTTTGCCGGCGTTCATGTTAAGGAAGTCTAACCGTGAAATCTCCATAAGAGGTGGGAGGGAAATCACCACAATCAGAAACCAGTAGAGAAGCCCATAAAGCCGCCATGCCAGAAAAAAACATCCATTTAAGCAGATTCTGAAGACATGCCCTTAAGAACCCATGACCCATTTTCTCAGCCTATACCGCTTCCTGGGTGAGAGGACACTAAACCCCTCATTCTTCATCTTGTGTTGTACTGACCTTACAAACCTTCCAGGATCAATCAAATAAGACTACAGCAGAACCTTATTTTTCCCCTTTAGTCTCCATCAGGAACCTAGAAAGTTCTCTCATCGTATATACTGGGCCCTCAGCCTGACTGTCTGTCAGCTCTGGATGCAATGAGCCGTCTGAAAACGAGACCGCCTTGTCCTCCGCTCCCGCAGACTCACCCCCCCCCCCCCTTCCTCCTCCTCCATTGGCACGGTACCGTCCTCCTCCTCCCCAGTCTCTGCCCCCCTGCACTTCCCCCCTGATCAGTGCCTCTTCCCCAATGACAGGCAATATTTCCTGGGATGAGCCCACCAAGCCTTTGCCCACCGGAGTCTCTGTTACTACAGAAACCTGCCTCAGCTCATGTAGCCCAGCTGCAACCCTCCCCACCACCGCTTTCTCCACGGCCTGCGCACCACCACTTGACCCTGCTCTACTCTCCTCCTTCCTGGTACCACCACCACTTGACCCTGCTCTACTCTCCTCCTTCCTGGTACCACCACCACTTGACCCTGCTCTACTCTCCTCCCTCCTGGTACCACCACCACTTGACCCTGCTCTACTCTCCTCCTTCCTGGTAACACCACCACTTGACCCTGCTCTACTCTCCTCCCTCCTGGTACCACCACCACTTGACCCTGCTCTACTCTCCTCCCTCCTGGTACCACCACCACTTGACCCTGCTCTACTCTCCTCCTTCCTGGTACCACCACCACTTGACCCTGCTCTACTCTCCTCCTTCCTGGTACCACCACCACCACTTGACCCTGCTCTACTCTCCTCCCTCCTGGTACCACCACCACTTGACCCTGCTCTACTCTCCTCCTTCCTGGTACCACCACCACTTGACCCTGCTTTACTCTCCTCCCTCCTGGTACCACCACCACTTGACCCTGCTCTACTCTCCTCCTTCCTGGTACCACCACCACTTGACCCTGCTCTACTCTCCTCCTTCCTGGTACCACCACCACTTGACCCTGCTCTACTCTCCTCCCTCCTGGTACCACCACCACTTGACCCTGCTCTACTCTCCTCCCTCCTGGTACCACCACCACTTGACCCTGCTCTACTCTCCTCCCTCCTGGTACCACCACCACTTGACCCTGCTCTACTCTCCTCCTTCCTGGTACCACCACCACTTGACCCTGCTCTACTCTCCTCACTCCTGGTACCACCACCACTTGACCCTGCTCTACTCTCCTCCCTCCTGGTACCACCACTTGACCCTGCTCTACTCTCCTCCTTCCTGGTACCACCACCACTTGACCCTGCTCTACTTTCCTCCTTCCTGGTACCACCACCACTTGACCCTGCTCTCCTCTCCTCCCTCCTGGTACCACCACCACTTGACCCTGCTCTACTCTCCTCCTTCCTGGTACCACCACCACTTGACCCTGCTCTACTCTCCTCCCTCCTGGTACCACCACCACTTGACCCTGCTCTACTCTCCTCCCTCCTGGTACCACCACCACTTGACCCTGCTCTCCTCTCCTCCCTCCTGGTACCACCACCACTTGACCCTGCTCTACTCTCCTCCTTCCTGGTACCACCACCACTTGACCCTGCTCTACTCTCCTCCTTCCTGGTACCACCACCACCACTTGACCCTGCTCTACTCTCCTCCTTCCTGGTACCACCACCACTTGACCCTGCTCTACTCTCCTCCCTCCTGGTACCACCACCACTTGACCCTGCTCTACTCTCCTCCTTCCTGGTACCACCACCACTTGACCCTGCTCTACTCTCCTCCTTCCTGGTACCACCACCACTTGACCCTGCTCTCCTCTCCTCCCTCCTGGTACCACCACCACTTGACCCTGCTCTACTCTCCTCCCTCCTGGTACCACCACCACTTGACCCTGCTCTACTCTCCTCCCTCCTGGTACCACCACCACTTGACAACTTTCATGTTTTGAAATTATACTCCATTACTATAATGATTATCAATACGCCTGAACATTAATTCAGTCACCTCTGGTCGACAAAAACGTATTTTCCTAGTACATTAATTGTCAAATTCATCAACCAGCATCGAGCACTCTGCCTTCTCAGGCAAGCGAGGGGCATGTTGAGGTAAATATGCTAACCGCCAAGGTTGCATTATGTCATTTATTGGTGGGCTGGAAGATGCAGTGTTTTTTCTTTTCTATTCAGAGGCTATTTACTCCCAATATGAGATAATTTTATATAGAAGGTTTTTATAATGCATGTTTACTAGGGTTGAGGTTAGCGCATCTGAGTAGGGATTATTTGGGTTCAATACCTGTCCTACCTATCAATCATATTGCTGCTTGTAGCCTATAACTGATGATCCCCACACTAGAAACACCCAAAACTATCTGTGCTAGCAAACCCTCTGTTCCACCCCTCCCCTGTGTAACCTTGAAGTTTGTTAAGAAACAAACACTTGTCTATGAAAACAGACATGTTTAACGGATTCCGCTTGGCACCCAGCCGAGAGCACACGAAAACCACTTGCAAATTTACCAAAACTAACCAACTACTTGCGGTCTGTTCGTAAGCAATAAACGGAGGCAGATTAGCCACCACAACTCTTATCGAAAGAGGCGACATCTGCACCAACACACCCCTCACAACAAGACAAACCTTTTTCATTAACACAACCACCGCCTTGTTCATTCTGGATGCAGAGTCCAGATGTTCCGCTCCAACCTGTTCGCCGACCATGAGCAAAACTTCCTCCACACCTTTCTCCGGAACGGACCCGAAGCGACAGCGTTTCTTCTCCACTCGGTTGAGGCCATCACGCCGCCCTAACAAACTACCCCTACTCCCCCCTCAACTCTAAACGATAAACAGTGGAAACCAATAAACAAACCCTCCACCATGAGAAAATACATTCAGAAAATACGCAAGAACCAAAAGAAAAAAGAATAGTAGCCCTCCTCACGAACCACAAATCTCTCACAGCAACAACTTCTTCTTTTATGATATAATGGCGGTCCACAAACCAACGTTAAAGGTGCATGCCGCCACCTACTGTGCTGGAGTGTGTGGTCAATCACGGTTTCCAACATTTCTAAATCCTCCTACCTAACTCAGTACTTCTGAGAAAATAAAGAAGAGCCCTACTAACTTCTAATAGACCCTCCCCCATCCCCAAAATCCCTTCCAAACCCCCCCAACCCCGTCCAACCTCAATGACCCTACACATCTTTCCCTCTCTTCAACATACTTACAACAATATAACAACACATGCTCCACCGTTTCATCGACCGTACCTTCCAGACACAAACCATTCCCATGCTTGCCAACCAGATGTAATGACGAGATCAATGTACAATGTCCTAAGAGCAATCAAGTAAACACCACCTCTTCCTTCCTAATCTGACCTTTGAATCTTGGTCCATCGACCTTTCTGTAAAACTGTAAACTATTCATATAAATACCGGCCCTTGTGCTCAGAGTAGCATCTCTTCTGCCACACATCTATCAAAATGGCTCTGATCTTACATTTGGCCTCACCTCTACCCAGTGGAACATTAATATCAATTATATCTCGTTTCAAAGCTCTTTTAGCTAACTGGTCTACAATTTCATTCCCTTCCACACCCGAATGTGCTGGGACCCAGCAGAATCTCACTACTACACCCATTCTCTCAATTCTCCATAATAACATTAATACCTCCAATAGCAGGTCACTCCTATTAGATTTACCAGATGATAAACTATTCAATACAGACAAATCTGAGAATACTATAATTCTAACAGGTTGTACGTCCTCCACCCACTGGAGGGCAACTATTATCACCAACAGTTCAACTGAGTATACTGACAGTTCATCTGTTAGTCTTCTACATATCTGCACATCAAATTCAGGAACGTAAACGCCTGCTCCTGTGAGCCCACTATCTGGGTCCTTGGATCAGTCTGTGAAAAGCATTAAAAAAGCATAAAAACTTTTACCAATGTAATTGTCAACCAGTTTCACTATATCACTGACTTCAAACCAATCTTTCCTTTTCTCTACCAAGGTTAGATCGACAACAGGGTCTGGGAGTAACCATGGAGGAACATCCCCTATCACCACAGAAGGGCCAACCTCCAACTCCCTCAAACCACTCTCATCAGCAAGCTTTCCAACTGTCCAACCAAAACCACTGCCTTGTCTACTAGTATATTCCCAACAGTCATCTAGAACAGTAGCAGTGGGATGCTCAACCTCACAGCCTTTCAACCCAATAAGATAATGACCATTTTTTACGCCGTACATACAAAGGCATCTCACCTGCCTCCACCAGTAAGGCACATACAGATGTTGATTTAAATGCACCAATACATATCCTTAAAGCTATATACTGGATTCTGTCCAGGTTCTGAAGCCAAGTTTTGCCTTGTTCGATAAACTATACAACAGTAATCAATTGTCGTCCTGATCAGAGCTTTATAAATATCCATCAACGATTGGTTATGAATGGGGTGCTGACAGACAGAGACCCACACAACCAACTACTGCAAAAGTGATGGAATGAGAGAGGCAGAGACACTGTACATTGCCATAATATAAGGTTTCTTCTTCTTTGGAGTTTAACGGTGGTTGGCATCCAATATGTTGCATTACCGCCCCCAACTGGACTATAATATAACTCTATTTTACTTTGTGATACAAAATGGGAAAAGGGGAAAGGAAAATTTAATAAAAACCTTCCAACTAACCCAACACTCATTAAATTCCCACTACCCCATTCCACTACTTTGACCCTATCTGCTCCTGCACCATGCCAACGGCCAGGGAGGACGGGACACCACCACTCAACACACCCTGTAACTCTTCTGAAGTCTAATCTTGTATGCCCAAATACCTCTCTGCAGCTGCCACCACAACATCTATTTTCTGTGATTTACGTTCCATTTCTGCGGTACAGTTGATAACCATTGCTATGAACTCTAAGAAGCTAACTTTACTGAAGCATATATCACTCGTTGGCCTGTCCCTCTGTGCTGGCACAGATCTACTACTCACAGGGATCCTCTCAGGATCTCTCACCCTTGACCCATCCTCCTCTACTTTCTTCACTGCCTCAGCATACGACACCTTCTGCACTACTCTGACTCTAGCCACCTCAACCTGCCTCTCTCGCACCGGACACTTCCGATCCCCAGCAACATGGGCATCCCTACAGTTGACACACACAACTTTATCCACCGAAACTACACAATCCTCTATCCCATGCCCTCCTGCACACTTCCCACATCTTGGAATCTCCCTCCTACAAACTGCTGCAACATGATCATAAACGTTGCACCTGAATCAGTGCAGTGGATTCGGCACAAAAAGCTCTAACAGGATAATTGATATATCCTACCATTACTTTATTGGGTAAAGACTCAAACTCAAAAGGACTGACAGTGACTCCTCTGTTTCACCACGCTCACCACCGGGTCTGCGTTGCACCAAACGGCGGGAATCACAAACACCAGCAGTCTTCAACCTTAATTTCTCCACCTCCACACTTAACACTACCCCAGAAATCACTCCTTTCAATGGTGCCCTGTTCCTAAGAGCAAAGCAAGAAACAGATCTTGACCCAAGTTGCGTGACACGGAGCGCCCACTCCATCTGGTCACACATATCACAAGTCCACTACAGGTTACTGTAATTATGATTTGTAATGCAACATTCATTAATGTATGCGCAACTCATAAGCTGTATGTGGACACAGGACAAGGACACACCATGTGTTAGTGGTGTCACGAGTGAGGAATAGAAGGTCAGTTTGGGGGCCACTGGTGCTAATATTAGGATGGGTACGTGATGGAATGGCCTGGCTAGGGTGTCACACGACACCAAGGAGAGGAATGATATGTAGGAAGTGAGTGGCAGTTAGTAATAGTTATCAACTGGATAAAAGTAGGTTGGAAGGGCATTGTATAAGTTGAAAGATGTGGTAAGGAAGTCAGTCATATGATAAGAGGCAAAGCACGTTTGTCTTATTATATGATCCATTACTGAAATAAACGTAAATCAAACTTCCAGCTGAGTGTCGACTGCTCTCTCTTACATCCTGAACTTCTCCATACCAGAAACTAATCATAAAAGTTACCTTCACTGATTAAACTGCACCCAACTCCTTTCCCACACACCCTGAAACCACAAATGGATCTGCCAAAAGGTATGGATCCACTTTCTACAACAATGTAACTCCTACTGCACCAGATTCTTCTTTATCATGTCCATTGATGCCAGGCTCTGGTTCTGAGCTCTTCACCACACCTTCTACCTCACTTAACTCTCCCTCATTCATTTCCATTTCACCTCCAGAACTCAGTCTGGCGAATGGCTCACTCTGTTTGCACTTGAGTTATAACATGTGAAATGTCTCTATTCCTTTGAACATTTTGTGAGTGCAATGTTTACTGTTCATTTCTGATTGTTTATTTCACTTTTGTTTATTATCTATTTCACTTGCTTTGGCAATGTAAACATATGTTTCCCATGCCAATAAAGCCCTTTCAATTAAATTGAGAGAGAGAGCGAGTGCTTCATGTTAATGTATACGTAACCGGTGTGAAATGGCTAGCTAGTTAGCGGTGCGCGCTAGTAGCATTTCAATCGGTGACGTCACTCGCTCTGAGACCTAGAAGTAGTTGTTTCCCTTGCTCTGCAAGGGCCGTGGCTTTTGTGGAGCGACGGGTAACGGTGCTTCGAGGGTGACTGTTGTCGATGTGTGCAGAGAGTCCCTTGTTCAAGCCCAGGTAGGAGCGAGGAGAGGGACGGAAGCAACACTGTTACATATAGGGGACATGAGTCAGTCATGGTTACGTGATGAGGTAGCCCCGCCTGCGACTTCAAAGTCAGTGTCGGCCCTCAGCCCAATAGGGAATGTCCTCTTGGTGTAACGGTCAAGATGTTGGTTTCTCCAGTGGTAGACCCGGGTTCATATTCCATCAGTTACATTAAGCAGACTATTCTCTGAAAGAGGTCCAGACAGCCGGTTCCCAACAGCGGGGTCAGTCGGATTGGATGGGGGCCCCTCTCCCTCTCTCTCTCTCTCTCTCTCTGACTGGAGGAGAGATGTGAAATGGTGTGTCTCCTCTGGTCAACAATACTCACCTTGAGAGACTCCACAGCCTGTTGGAGCTCCTTCAGCTCCTTCTCTCTCTCCTGGAATCTCTGCTGGACCTTCTGCTGACTCATCCCCAGCTGCCTCTGTGGAGAATCACTTCTCAATGAGCTATCAAGCTTTATTTGTCCAGTAGATCAATAGTATAGTAATGTGACATAGGGCCCATAGAGAGGAAGGTCTAAAAAATTGATGGTCCATTTACAATATGATATTTATATGTTGCTATGTGAATGATTATAGTTTTTATAGTAGATGTACATGTATCAAGGGGTTGAGACTGAACTTTGAACTCCTAAAAGGACATTCGGAATAGTGTTTGACTTCAGAAAATTGTGATACATTTGGAGCAAACTCAATATACTCCAGGTTTGTGTTCATATTTGTTCTGATGAGGATTGATTTCATTTGAATGATCTCATATTCAAACAGCCTTAGTTCCTACTGTATCTTTAATTCTTTGTTTATCAGACAGTCACCAACGAGTTGTTCTGGTCTTACCTGTTTCTCAGTCCTCTCTGCTGCAGCTGACACTGTATCATGGCCTTTATGTTCATCCATTGTACACAACATACAGATACACTGCTGATCGGTACGACAGTAAACCTCCAGCAGTTTGTCATGATGAGAGCAGATCTTCTCCTGTAGTTGTGCGGTGGCTTTGACCAGCTTGTGCTTCTTCAAAGCAGGAGATTCATAGTGAGGTTGGAGGTGAGTCTCACAGTAAGAGGCCAGACACACCAGACAGGACATGAGGGCTTTCTGCTTTCCAGTCCCAGTGCAGAAATCACACGCCACATCTCCAGGTCCAGCATTGCACAGAGCAGGAGGGGGAGCAGTCTGAAGTCCTGTTTTCTTCAGTTTCTCCACCACTTCAGCCAACATGTTATTTTTCCTCAGATTAGGCCTTGGAGTGAATCTCTCTCTGCACTGAGGACAGCTATAGACCCCTTTCAGAACATCCTGATCCCAGCAGCCCTCAATACAGCTCCTACAATAACTGTGTCCACAGGGGATGGTGACTGGCTCCTTCAGTAGATCCAGACAGACAGAACAACAGAACTGGTCCTCGTCCAGTAGAACTCCCTGCTGAGCCATTTGGACGGTTGTTCACTCTCACACAGACAGACGACACAGAGACTCAGATCAGTTTCGTTTCCTCAGAAGAGAGTTTGTGGGAGGGGGATGGAATTCCTGGTTCTGCCAGAGGGGTGGGGTTAGAAGGAGGGAGGGAGAGGTTAGAGCAGGGGTGTCAAACTCATTTTAGCTCAGGGGCCACATAGAGGAAAATCTATTCCCAAGTGGGCCGGACCGGAAAAATCATGGTATATATAACTTAAAAACAACAACTTCAGATTGTTTTCTTTGTTTTAATACGATCAACATACAACATAAAGCTGGAGCCTGAGGACAGTGTGTCCAAAATAGTACAAGCACAACATCACTATTAATCATAAAACACGTCAAGTTTATTTGAAAATTCTAAAGAAAAAGAACACACAAACACACAATGCCTCAGTGATTAACAGATCTGTTTCACAGATCACAGAACTATATCAGGGTGTCATTTCTCAGGCAGAAATGTAGATAAAAATAATGAAATCCTGTTCCCCAAACAAGTGCAAGAACCACAGAGTCAAGAATAGGTTAAATATACAAATAAAATAAAATCAATTAAAAACAATAGCACATCAACATAAAAACATATAAACATAAAGCTGGAGCCTGAGGACAGTGTCCAAAAGCACAACATCACTATTAATCATAAAACACCTCAAGTTATTTGAAAGTTCTGAGGACAAAGAACACACAAACACACAATGCCTCAGTGATTCACAGAAGTATATCACAGATCACAGAACTATATCAGGGTGTCATTTCTCAGGCAGAAATGTAGATAAAAATAATGAAATCCTGTTCCCCAAACAAGTGCAAGAACCACAGAGTCAAGAATAGGTTAAATATACAAATAAAATAAAAACAATTAAAAACAATAGCACATCAACATAAAAACATATAAACATAAAGCTGGAGCCTGAGGACAGTGTCCAAAAGCACAACATCACTATTAATCATAAAACACCTCAAGTTATTTGAAAGTTCTGAGGACAAAGAACACACAAACACACAATGCCTCAGTGATTCACAGAAGTATATCACAGATCACAGAACTATATCAGGGTGTCATTTCTCAGGCAGAAATGTAGATACAAATAATGAAATCCTGTTCCCCAAACAAGTGCAAGAACCACAAAGTCAAGAATAGGTTAAATATACAAATAAAATAAAATCAATTAAAAACAATAGCACATCAACATAAAAACATATAAACATAAATCTGAAAGCGTTGCACAAACTCCCGTAACAGTCCCGTTATTTTATCTTTGAAACGCTTCATGTCTGCCACATGTTGGGTCGCGCACACATTTTTCAGACAGGGGAAGTGAGCTGCATCACCACCGGCAAGTTGCGTCTCCCACAATGACAGCTTCAACTTGAAAGAACGTATGCTGTCAAAATACTGCGTGACAACTTTGTTGCGCCCTTGCAGCTGTTTGTTCAAGTTATTCAGGTGCTCTGTAACATCCACCATAAATGCAAGGTCCTGCATCCATTCTGCGGAATGAAATTCTAACACTGGTTTGCCCTTTTCTTCCATGAACTGTTCAATTTCTTCTCATAAATCAAAGAAACGCCTCAGCACAGCACCTCGGCTTAACCATCTTACCTCAGTGTGGTATGGCAGGCCATAGATGTGGTCTTTCTCTCTGAGAAGGCTGTCAAACTGACGGTGATTCAGGCTTCTGGATCGGATGAAATTAACAGTTTGGATGACCACCTTCATGATGTTATCCATCTTTAATGACTTGCAACACAAAGCCTCCTGGTGCAAAATACAGTGAAAAGTCAAAAAATCACGTCCTCCATTTGCAGATTGCACTTTCTCTCTGAACTTTGTCACAACGCCTGCTTTTTTCCCGATCATTGAGGGCGCACCATCTGTAGCCAGGCTGACAGCGCGGGACCAGTCCACTCCGACCCTGTCCAGCGCGCCGACGAGTGCAGTAAAAATATCAGCTGCTGTCGTTGTATCTGTCATCGGCACCAACTCCACAAACTCCTCGGTGACGGTCAATGTGTCATCAACTCCGCGGATGAAAATGGCCAGTTGTGCAACATCTGTAATGTCCGTGCTTTCATCAATTGCAACCGAAAACGCAATAAATGACTTTACTTTTTGCTTCAACTGGCTGTCCAAATCCACTGAAAGATCGGAAATCCTGTCTGCAACTGTGTTTCTTGTCAGGCTGATATTTGCAAAAGCCTGTCGCTTTTCAGGGCACACAATCTCCGCTGCCTTCATCATGCATGTTTTTACAAATTCACCCTCACTAAATGGTTTTGAAGCCACTGCGATTTCATTAGCAATGAGGTAGCTAGCTTTCACTGCAGCGTCACTGATGTCTCGGCTGTGAGTAAACACAGACTGCTGTTTCTTCAGACCCGCCAACAGTTCATTCACCTTCTCTCATCTCCGCTGTCCTTGAAAGTTGTCATATTTGTCGGCATGAAGACTCACATAGTGGCGACGAAGGTTATATTCTTTCAGCACTGCAACATGCTCTGAACACACCAAACATACAGCTTTCCCATTCAATTCCGTGAATAAATAGGATGACCATTTTTCTTGGAACACTCTGCATTCTGCGTCCACTTTTCTCTTTTTTGACAGAGACATATTGGGGCAATGAGGGTGCCAAAGCACATAATGTTAAAAGTTGAAGCCGTAATAAATATCGCGGGCAAAACAAAGTAGCTAATTGGCTGCATGTGCTTGAACTACTTGCTCTGCCCCGGTATAAACAGTTTGCTTGCTTAACACAATTGCTATTGCGCCATCCAGTGGACGCAATTGGAACAGCAGTTTATTTTATTGAAAAATTGCAGGGCATTTTTATACTTTACAAAAAATTCTCTTTTCTTTTTTTTTTCTTTCAAAAATCATCTTGCGGGCCGGATTAAACCCGTTTGCGGGCCTGATCCGGCCCGCGGGCCGGACGTTTGACACCCCTGGGTTAGAGGAATGGAGGAAGAGAGAGAGGCCTTATAATACACTTAAGTATTCTAATTCAGCAATAAGGCCTGAGGAGGTGTGGTATATGGCCAATATACAGTACCATGGCTAAGGGCTGTTCTTAGGCAAGACGCAACATGGATTGAGAATTATGGAACACTTTCAAAAATCAAATCAAATACAATTTTATTGGTCACATACACATATTTAGCAGATGTTATTGCGGGTGTAGCGAAATGCTTGTGTTCCTGGCTCCAACAGTTCATTAATAAGTTACAATACACAACAATACACACTAATTTAAAAAGTAAAGGAATGGAATTAAGAAATATAAAAAGATTAGGACGAGCGATGTTGGAGTCCGGAGTATAAATATATATTTATACACAGTATCCATACAATGAGGGAAAAAAGTATTTGATCCCCTGCTGATTTTGTACGTTTGCCCACTGACAAAGACATGGTCAGTCTATAATTTTAATGGTAGGTTTATTTGAACAGTGAGAGACAGAATAACAACAAAAAAATCCAGAAAAACGCATGTCAAAAATTTTATAAATTGATTTGCATTTTAATGAGGGAAATAAGTATTTGACCCCTCTGCAAAACATGACTTAGTACTTGGTGGCAAAACCCTTGTTGGCAATCACAGAGGTCAGACTTTTCTTGTAGTTGGCCACCAGGTTTGCACACATCTCAGGAGGGATTTTGTTCCACTCCTCTTTGCAGATCTTCTCCAAATCATTAAGGTTTCGAGGCTGACGTTTGGCAACAAGTGAATAGGTGTGTCTGTGTGAGTGTGTGTGTGAGTGAACCTGTCCTACATCACCTGGTATACTCGGCAGCTGGGTAAACACCTCCCGAGTATCATTTTTTACTCGGCAGGATCCGTCCACGTTTTCGGAGGGCTCCTGGCAAGCGGGGAGTCGCCGACCCGCGTTCAATGTGCCGGTCCGCTTAGCGAGTGCGTCCCGCACGCCCCCATGTCTTCTTTTTTTTCATTTTCATATTTTTGAAAAAATAATTTTTCATATTTTTTTTTCTGCTTCAAAGTAGATTAAGTGAAGCTTCACCTCCATTCAGGCAGTTATCACACCCCACCACCCGGATTCGACCCCACTGGTCATTTAAAGACGTGTTTGGCTACGGGCACGTGGTAAGTTATGCGTTCACCTGGTAGTCGTCTTTTTTTTCATTTTCATATTTATGAAAAAATATATATATATTTTTTTTTGGTAGTCATTTAGCAGACACTCTTATCCAGAGTGACTTACAGTTAGTGATGCATATTTTCTTCATATTTTTTATTTTTTTAATATATTTTTTTCTAGCTTTATAAAAAAACAAACGGATAAAAACCTGGTTTTCTAATATGTACGGGTTAATGAGGGTTGCCTAATCACACATGTGACATTTTGGAAGGATGTGACCTTTTTAACCCTTCGAAACAGCACCTATGACCACAATGTAAGGCACTTCCGGTTGTCACAGGAAGCTGTAATTAAACACATATCCTCATTGGGACAAGCTCTTACAGAATCCTGAGTTTCAGGTCAATCCGTGAAAAACTAAACTTTTTACAGAGGGTTGAATGTAGCGTTTTCACTATCTGCTGGTGGATACATCTAAACCATGTTTAGGGTCAATCTTCCCACTTCCGGTTGCTCCAGGAAGCTTAAACTCAACACAGGTAATCCTTATAGTGGCCTGATGGGTTGACAAAGAAGACAGTTTGATATGGCAATATAAACCCACATAGGCATCAAGTTGAATTTAGGGCAGCAGGCAATGTATTTCTATGGAAAAGAGTTCACGGTCAACTGTTTGAATAAATGCACCCTGTTTTCACTGTTAAGGATTAATTCCACATGGTCATGGGTAGGCTTGCACAGATCGGGAGAACCTTAGGAGCGTTCCTGTGGTTGAAATGTTTTTCTATCCTTACCGGATCTAATGCTCTCACCCAAAAGCACCTCAAATTTAAGACCAGGCTTCATTTTGGGCCTTGTCCTGAGACCTTTCTGGATGTCTATATTTTAGCCCAAAAAACGTCAGAGCCTGCTGATCTTCACATATGTTGCTCTTTATATGCCCCCCAACCATCATCTGGAAATATATTAATTTCAGACTTCTGGACATAAAACTTACATATTGTGTAAACCACACACAGACATGTGAAATCCCTTAGCTAGATGAGCCTCAAACATCAGAGCAATGGCCTAGGCGACAACACCTTGGGTGGGCAATTGTCTTCCAAATGAATGTTCATATATAACACGCCATTCTCCAAATCAATATTTCTATATAACATGCCATTCTCCTTGCATTATGCTGTTGGGTCAGGGAGGAGGGAGGTTGCAATGCTGGGAAAAACACCTCCACAGCAGATCAACACAGCATTGCAACATTTTTCGAATGAAAGTAACAGCGCCCTTTAACATTAAACATTAATTCAGTCACCTCTGCTTGACAAAAACATATTTTTCTAGTACATTCATTGTCAAATTCATCAACCAGCATCGAGCCACTTTGACTTGTATTTGTACTGAGCTGTTTGTTTGAACTACTGGCACACAGCTCGGACACCCATGCATACCCCACAAGTCCCCTCTCCCTCTCTCTGTCTCTCTCTCTCTCTCTCTCTCTCTCTGACTGGAAGTGAGAAGTGAAATTGTGTGTCTCCTCTGGTCAACAATACTCACCTTGAGACACTCCACAGCCTGTTGGAGCTCCTTCAGCTCCTTCTCTCTCTCCTGGAATCTCTGCTGGACTTTCTGCTGACTCATCCCCAGCTGCATCTGTGGATAATCACTCTTCAATGAGCTATCAAGCTTTATTTGTCCAGTAGATCAATAGTATAGTAATGTGACATAGGGCCCATAGAGAGGAAGGTCTAAAATCTTGAGGAAGTCCCTTTACCATATGACATTTTCTATGTTGCTATGTGAATGATTATAGTGTTTATGGTAGGTGTACATGTATCACCTGGTATACTCAGCAGCTGGGTAAACACCTCCCGAGTATCATTTTTTACTCGGCAGGATCCGTCCACGTTTTCGGAGGGCTCCTGGCAAGCGGGGAGTCGCCGACCCGCGTTCAATGTGCCGGTCCGCTTAGCGAGTGCGTCCCGCACGCCCCCATGTCTTCTTTTTTTTCATTTTCATATTTTTGAAAAAATTATTTTTCATATTTTTTTTTCTGCTTCAAAGTAGATTAAGTGAAGCTTCACCCCCATTCAGGCAGTTATCACACCCCCCCACCCGGATTCGACCCCACTGGTCATTTAAAGACGTGTTTGGCTACGGGCACGTGGTAAGTTATGCGTTCACCTGGTAGTCGTCTTTTTTTTCATTTTCATATTTATGAAAAAATATATATATATATTTTTTTGGTAGTCATTTAGCAGACACTCTTATCCAGAGTGACTTACAGTTAGTGATGCATATTTTCTTCATATTTTTTATTTTTTTAATATATTTTTTTCTAGCTTTATAAAAAAACAAACGGATAAAAACCTGGTTTTCTAATATGTACGGGTTCATGAGGGTTGCCTAATCACACATGTGACATTTTGGAAGGATGTGACCTTTTTAACCCTTCGAAACAGCACCTATGACCACAATGTAAGGCACTTCCGGTTGTCACAGGAAGCTGTAATTAAACACATATCCTCATTGGGACAAGCTCTTACAGAATCCTGAGTTTCAGGTCAATCCGTGAAAAACTAAACTTTTTACAGAGGGTTGAATGTAGCGTTTTCACTATCTGCTGGTGGATACATCTAAACCATGTTTAGGGTCAATCTTCCCACTTCCGGTTGCTCCAGGAAGCTTAAACTCAACACAGGTAATCCTTATAGTGGCCTGATGGGTTGACAAAGAAGACAGTTTGATATGGCAATATAAACCCACATAGGCATCAAGTTGAAGTTAGGGCAGCAGGCAATGTATTTCTATGGAAAAGAGTTCACGGTCAACTGTTTGAATAAATGCACCCTGTTTTCACTGTTAAGGATTAATTCCACATGGTCATGGGTAGGCTTGCACAGATCGGGAGAACCTTAGGAGCGTTCCTGTGGTTGAAATGTTTTTCTATCCTTACCGGATCTAATGCTCTCACCCAAAAGCACCTCAAATTTAAGACCAGGCTTCATTTTGGGCCTTGTCCTGAGACCTTTCTGGATGTCTATATTTTAGCCCAAAAAACGTCAGAGCCTGCTGATCTTCACATATGTTGCTCTTTATATGCCCCCCAACCATAATCTGGAAATATATTAATTTCAGACTTCTGGACATAAAACTTACATATTGTGTAAACCACACACAGACATGTGAAATCCCTTAGCTAGATGAGCCTCAAACATCAGAGCAATGGCCTAGGCGACAACACCTTGGGTGGGCAATTGTCTTCCAAATGAATGTTCATATATAACACGCCATTCTCCAAATCAATATTTCTATATAACATGCCATTCTCCTTGCATTATGCTGTTGGGTCAGGGAGGAGGGAGGTTGCAATGCTGGGAAAAACACCTCCACAGCAGATCAACACAGCATTGCAACATTTTTCGAATGAAAGTAACAGCGCCCTTTAACATTAAACATTAATTCAGTCACCTCTGCTTGACAAAAACATATTTTTCTAGTACATTCATTGTCAAATTCATCAACCAGCATCGAGCCACTTTGACTTGTATTTGTACTGAGCTGTTTGTTTGAACTACTGGCACACAGCTCGGACACCCATGCATACCCCACAAGTGAGGTCAGTGGGATTGGAGAGAGTCCCCTCTCCCTCTCTCTGTCTCTCTCTCTCTCTCTCTCTCTCTCTGACTGGAAGTGAGAAGTGAAATTGTGTGTCTCCTCTGGTCAACAATACTCACCTTGAGACACTCCACAGCCTGTTGGAGCTCCTTCAGCTCCTTCTCTCTCTCCTGGAATCTCTGCTGGACTTTCTGCTGACTCATCCCCAGCTGCATCTGTGGAGAATCACTCTTCAATGAGCTATCAAGCTTTATTTGTCCAGTAGATCAATAGTATAGTAATGTGACATAGGGCCCATAGAGAGGAAGGTCTAAAATCTTGAGGAAGTCCCTTTACCATATGACATTTTCTATGTTGCTATGTGAATGATTATAGTGTTTATGGTAGGTGTACATGTATCACCTGGTATACTCGGCAGCTGGGTAAACACCTCCCGAGTATCATTTTTTACTCGGCAGGATCCGTCCACGTTTTCGGAGGGCTCCTGGCAAGCGGGGAGTCGCCGACCCGCGTTCAATGTGCCGGTCCGCTTAGTGAGTGCGTCCCGCACGCCCCCATGTCTTCTTTTTTTTCATTTTCATATTTTTGAAAAAATAATTTTTCATATTTTTTTTTCTGCTTCAAAGTAGATTAAGTGAAGCTTCACCTCCATTCAGGCAGTTATCACACCCCCCCACCCGGATTCGACCCCACTGGTCATTTAAAGACGTGTTTGGCTACGGGCACGTGGTAAGTTATGCGTTCACCTGGTAGTCGTCTTTTTTTTCATTTTCATATTTATGAAAAAATATATATATATATTTTTTTGGTAGTCATTTAGCAGACACTCTTATCCAGAGTGACTTACAGTTAGTGATGCATATTTTCTTCATATTTTTTATTTTTTTAATATATTTTTTTCTAGCTTTATAAAAAAACAAACGGATAAAAACCTGGTTTTCTAATATGTACGGGTTAATGAGGGTTGCCTAATCACACATGTGACATTTTGGAAGGATGTGACCTTTTTAACCCTTCGAAACAGCACCTATGACCACAATGTAAGGCACTTCCGGTTGTCACAGGAAGCTGTAATTAAACACATATCCTCATTGGGACAAGCTCTTACAGAATCCTGAGTTTCAGGTCAATCCGTGAAAAACTAAACTTTTTACAGAGGGTTGAATGTAGCGTTTTCACTATCTGCTGGTGGATACATCTAAACCATGTTTAGGGTCAATCTTCCCACTTCCGGTTGCTCCAGGAAGCTTAAACTCAACACAGGTAATCCTTATAGTGGCCTGATGGGTTGACAAAGAAGACAGTTTGATATGGCAATATAAACCCACATAGGCATCAAGTTGAAGTTAGGGCAGCAGGCAATGTATTTCTATGGAAAAGAGTTCACGGTCAACTGTTTGAATAAATGCACCCTGTTTTCACTGTTAAGGATTAATTCCACATGGTCATGGGTAGGCTTGCACAGATCGGGAGAACCTTAGGAGCGTTCCTGTGGTTGAAATGTTTTTCTATCCTTACCGGATCTAATGCTCTCACCCAAAAGCACCTCAAATTTAAGACCAGGCTTCATTTTGGGCCTTGTCCTGAGACCTTTCTGGATGTCTATATTTTAGCCCAAAAAACGTCAGAGCCTGCTGATCTTCACATATGTTGCTCTTTATATGCCCCCCAACCATCATCTGGAAATATATTAATTTCAGACTTCTGGACATAAAACTTACATATTGTGTAAACCACACACAGACATGTGAAATCCCTTAGCTAGATGAGCCTCAAACATCAGAGCAATGGCCTAGGCGACAACACCTTGGGTGGGCAATTGTCTTCCAAATGAATGTTCATATATAACACGCCATTCTCCAAATCAATATTTCTATATAACATGCCATTCTCCTTGCATTATGCTGTTGGGTCAGGGAGGAGGGAGGTTGCAATGCTGGGAAAAACACCTCCACAGCAGATCAACACAGCATTGCAACATTTTTCGAATGAAAGTAACAGCGCCCTTGGGCACCCCTGTAGTTTATTTTTAGTCATTTAGCAGACACTCTTATCCAGAGTGACTTAATATATTTTTTGTGTAATTATTTTTTTCATACCTGCCCCCCAGTGGGAATCAAACCCTAAACCCTGGCATTGCAAATACCATGCTCTACAAACTGAGCCTCATCCCTGCCACAATTCAGACTACTGGACATAATTATAATTCCTATCTAAACCTAACGGCTTGTGAAACCCCCACACAGAGGTGTGAAATCCCTCAACTTGAGGAGCTTCAAACATCAGAACAATGGCCTGACAACACCTGAGACATTTTTTAGGAAGATGGCATCATCTGGTTCTATTGCCAACATGATTAGCTAAGTTATAAAAAAGTATATTACAGAGTTAGGCTTTCACAATAACATTCCTGGAAACAGATTGTAATTTTGATGCGCATAGGAATCACGAGTGCATTCAGGTGCGTATGCCACGGCTAAGTTTATTCACAGTAGACAAACAGGCTCATTCTGTTCAGAATAACCCAGGGTATGACGTCATGTCATCTTGTAACTATACATCAAATATAGTGATCATAAATGTTGACACTGTATTTGACATGAGTTTTATAATAAGAAAATTTGAAGTGCACATTTGGACTCATGGGTGTTTTGCTTGCTTGTATGACATCAAAGCAGTATTTATTATAGTCCTCAACGTCTCATCTTTCAAAATACATTTAGTCCTCTGAAGCATAGAGCCTGTGGTCTGAAGTCATGTATAGCATGTTACTGTACAGCCACTGCGTACCAATTTAATTTAGGCGTTTATCAGTGCCATTTTCAACCTGTATACTTTAAAGGGCTACATACAAATTGTGCAACAATATTGCATTTTTAAAAGCCTGTTATATTAAATGAAGTGCCCTTTAATATAGACCACATGTAAAATTCAATAAATCAGATTTTTTTATATGAATAAAGACTTGCAAAAGTGCTAACATTCTGCATTTTGGCATGTCCCTCTGTGCACCCTCTGTGACTTCTAGGACTATTTTAACCCACTTAACCCCAGAATTCCCCCAAGTTTTCAGGATCATTGTAAAGCCCTAGTTATTCTGTTGCTTTGACAAAGTCATTTCGGGAGATTGTGATTTATTTAATGTGATTAGTGATTCATTTTAAAGGGGCAATCAGCAGATGCAACATCCATTGATTCTTGAAGAATATAACCTATAAATGCCTCATGAGCTTAGTTCAACTGTCGTACCCCATCAGAACCCAAAATAGAAGCTTGTTTTACTCCGATGTTTGTAAACAAAGTAAATGTAAACAAATACTGTATAGCCTCAAAATATTGTTAAAACTATCATTTTTTATGTCATGGATGGTCAGTCCTTGCTTCCATAGCTCTGTATTTGAATTTGAAAGGGATTACATTTCTCCAGCCCCATCCCTCAGCTTTTTACTAAAACAAGAGTTGGGAGTACGCTTTGTTATTGTTTCTACTGCTGATTGCTGCTTTAAGGTAAAACAAAGAAAAAATGTGTCCCTCATTTGAATAATGGTGAAACTATTCCTTTTTTTTTTTTTTTTAAGAAACATTGAACATCTAAGAGAGAGAGAGAGAGAGAGAGAGAGAGAGAGAGAGAGAGAGAGAGAGAGAAAGAGATAGAGAGTTGTGAGGAGCGAGGAAGAGTGAAAACAGTGGAGTGAGGCAGAGCGAGAAAGAAAGAGTGAAAACAGTGGAGTGAGACAGAGTGAGAGAGAGAGAGAATTGTGAGGAGAGAGAGTGAAAACAATGGAGTGAGAGAGAGAGAAAGAGAGAGAGAGAGAGAGAGAGAAAGAAAGAGAGAGAGGGAGTTGTCAGGAGAGAGAAAGAGTGAAAACAGTCGAGTGAGACAGAGTGAGAGAGAGAGAATTGTGAGGAGAGAGAGAGAGTGAAAACAGTGGAGTGAGAGAGAGAGAAAGAGAGAGAGAGAGAGAGAGAGAGAAAGAAAGAGAGAGAGGGAGTTGTCAGGAGAGAGAAAGAGTGAAAACAGTGGAGTGAGACAGCGAGAGAGAGAGTTGTGAGGAGAGAGAGAGTGAAACAGTGGAGTGAGAGAGAGAGAGAGAGTTGTGAGGAGAGAGAAATAGTGAAAACAGTCGAGTGAGGCAGAGAGAGAGTTGTGAGGATAGAGAAAGAGAGAGTGAAAACAGTGGAGTGAGACAGAACGAGAGAGAAAGTGAATTGTGAGAAGAGAGAGAGTGAAAACAGTGGAGTGAGTCAGAGCGAAAGAGAGAGAGAGCTGTGAAGAGAGAGAAAGAGTGAAAACAGTGGAGTAAGAGAGAGAGAGAGAGAGAGAGAGAGAGAGAGAGAGAGAGAGAGAGAGAGAGAGAGAGAGAGAGAGAGAAAGAGAGAGAGAGAGAGAGAGAGAGAGAGAGAAAGAGAGAGAGAACTGTCCACAATGTTAATAGGAACAAAGATTTGTGTTCCTAGGTTAGGGCCCTTAATATGGAATACATTAAATAGAGTGGTTAGAATATATAAAGGGTAACAGTTTCTATGAAGTACATCCAGTCGTCTGAAAAAGTTTGGGCACCCCTCTGAGGCTGCATAATAATTTACTCTGTCGTCACAGAAAATGATCACAGTGGCATGCCATTCATTTTCTAATAAAAGCTGAGTAATGGGCTATTGTCCAGACAAAGATTTTTAGTGTAGCAATATTAAGTTGTATGAAATTAAATCAGATGTGAAAAATAGGCTATGCCTCAGCCCAATAGGGAATGTCCTCTTGGTGTAACGGTCAAGCTGTTGCTTTCTCCGGCGGTAGACCTGGTTCATATCCCGTCGGTTACATTAAGCAGTCTATTCTCTGAAAATAGTCCAGACAGCATGTACCCAACAGTGAGGTCAGTGGGATTGGAGAGAGTCCCCTCTCCCTCTCTCTGTCTCCTCCCGAGTATCATGTCTTCTTTTTTTTCATTTTCATATTTTTGAAAAAATAATTTTTCATTTTTTTTTTCTGCTTCAAAGTAGATTAAGTCAGCTTCTCCAACATTACGGTTTTTTCTCTGCTTCAAAGTAGATTAAGTGAAGCTTCACCTCCATTCAGGCAGTTATCACACCCCCCCACCCGGATTCGACCCCACTGGTCATTTAAAGACGTGTTTGGCTACGGGCACGTGGTAAGTTATGCGTTCACCTGGTAGTCGTCTTTTTTTTCATTTTCATATTTATGAAAAAAAATATTTTTTATTTTTTTGGTAGTCATTTAGCAGACACTCTTATCCAGAGCGACTTACAGTTAGTGATGCATATTTTCTTCATTTTTTTTTTTTTTTTTTATATATATATTTTTTTCTAGCTTTATAAAAAAACAAACGGATAAAAATCTGGTTTTCCTATTTGAAAAAAGTTGAAAGGCAACGTGGATCTACTGTGGTGTAGTTCTTCCCAGCATTGCAACCAAATCAGATTTGTTTTACAAGTGAATAGGTGTGTCTGTGTGAGTGTGTGTGTGAGTGAACCTGTCCTACATCACCTGGTATACTCGGCAGCTGGGTAAACACCTCCCGAGTATCATTTCTTACTCGGCAGGATCCGTCCACGTTTTCGGAGGGCTCCTGGCAAGCGGGGAGTCGCCGACCCGCGTTCAATGTGCCGGTCCGCTTAGCGAGTGCGTCACGCACGCCCCCATGTCTTCTTTTTTTTCATTTTCATATTTTAGAAAAAATAATTTTTCATTTTTTTTTTTCTGCTTCAAAGTAGATTAAGTCAGCTTCTCCAACATTACGGTTTTTTCTCTGCTTCAAAGTAGATTAAGTGAAGCTTCACCTCCATTCAGAGCCTGCTGATCTTCACATATGTTGCTCTTTATATGCCCCCCAACCATAATCTGGAAATATATTAATTTCAGACTTCTGGACATAAAACTTACATATTGTGTAAACCACACACAGACATGTGAAATCCCTTAGCTAGATGAGCCTCAAACATCAGAGCAATGGCCTAGGCGACAACACCTTGGGTGGGCAATTGTCTTCCAAATGAATGTTCATATATAACACGCCATTCTCCAAATCAATATTTCTATATAACATGCCATTCTCCTTGCATTATGCTGTTGGGTCAGGGAGGAGGGAGGTTGCAATGCTGGGAAAAACACCTCCACAGCAGATCAACACAGCATTGCAACATTTTTCGAATGAAAGTAACAGCGCCCTTGGGCACCCCTGTAGTTTATTTTTAGTCATTTAGCAGACACTCTTATCCAGAGTGACTTAATATATTTTTTGTGTAATTATTTTTTTCATACCTGCCCCCCAGTGGGAATCAAACCCTAAACCCTGGCATTGCAAATACCATGCTCTACAAACTGAGCCTCCTCATCCCTGCCACAATTCAGACTACTGGACATAATTATAATTCCTATCTAAACCTAACGTCTTGTGAAACCCCCACACAGAGGTGTGAAATTCCTCAACTTGAGGAGCTTCAAACATCAGAACAATGGCCTGACAACACCTGAGACATTTTTTAGGAAGATGGCATCATCTGGTTCTATTGCCAACATGATTAGCTAAGTTATAAAAAAGTATATTACAGAGTTAGGCTTTCACAATAACATTCTTGGAAACAGATTGTAATTTTGATGCGCATAGGAATCATGAGTGCATTCAGGTGCGTATGACACGGCTAAGTTTATTCACAGTAGACAAACAGGCTCATTCTGTTCAGAATAACCCAGGGTATGACGTCATGTCATCTTGTAACTATACATCAAATATAGTGATCATAAATGTTGACACTGTATTTGACATGAGTTTTATAATAAGAAAATTTGAAGTGCACATTTGGACTCATGGGTGTTTTGCTTGCTTGTATGACATCAAAGCAGTATTTATTATAGTCCTCAACGTCTCATCTTTCAAAATACATTTAGTCCTCTGAAGCGTAGAGCCTGTGGTCTGAAGTCATGTATAGCATGTTACTGTACAGCCACTGCGTACCAATTTATGCGTTTATCAGTGCCATTTTCAACCTGTATACTTTAAAGGGCTACATACAAATTGTGCAACAATATTGCATTTTTAAAAGCCTGTTATATTAAATGAAGTGCCCTTTAATATAGACCACATGTAAAATTCAATAAATCAGATTTTTTTATATGAATAAAGACTTGCAAAAGTGCTAAAATTCTGCATTTTGGCATGTCCCACTGTGCACCCTCTGTGACTTCTAGGACTATTTTAACCCACTTAACCCCAGAATTCCCCCAAGTTTTCAGGATCATTGTAAAGCCCTAGTTATTCTGTTGCTTTGACAAAGTCATTTCGGGAGATTGTGATTTATTTAATGTGATTAGTGATTCATTTTAAAGGGGCAATCAGCAGATGCAACATCCATTGATTCTTGAAGAATATAACCTATAAATGAAGAGTGAAAACAGTGGAGTGAGGCAGAGCGAGAAAGAAAGAGTGAAAACAGTGGAGTGAGACAGAGTGAGAGAGAGAGAGAATTGTGAGGAGAGAGAGTGAAAACAATGGAGTGCGACAGAGTGAGAGAGAGAGAGAATTGTGAGGAGAGAGTGCTGCTTTTCTCTGTTCTCTGTTCAGTGCTGCTTTCCCTCTTCTCTCTCTCTGCTCAGTGCTGCTTCCCTCTTGTCTCTCTCTCTGCTCAGTGCTGCTTTCCCTCTTGTCTCTCTCTCTGCTCAGTGCTGCTTTCTCTCTTGTCTCTCTCTCTGCTCAGTGCTGCTTTCCCTCTTGTCTCTCTCTCTCTCTGCTCAGTGCTGCTTTCCCTCTTGTCTCTCTCTCTGCTCAGTGCTGCTTTCTCTCTTGTCTCTCTCTCTGCTCAGTGCTGCTTTCCCTCTTGTCTCTCTCTCTCTCTCTCTGCTCAGTGCTGCTTTCCCTCTTGTCTCTCTCTCTGCTCAGTGCTGCTTTCCCTCTTGTCTCTCTCTCTGCTCAGGGCAGATGGACTTACACATTATACCTCAGCTCCCTCTCTCTCTCTCTCTCTCTCTCTCTCTCTCTCTCTCTCTCTCTCTCTCTCTCTCTCTCTCTCTCTCTCTCTCTCTCTCTCTCTCTCTCTCTCTCTCTCTCTATTCAATTTAAGGTCTTTATTGGCATGGGAAACGTGTGTTAACATTGCCAAAGCAAGTGAAATAGATAACAAACAAAAGTGAAATAAACAATCAGAAATTAACAGTAAACATTACACTCACAAAAGTTCCAAAATAATAAAGACATTTCAAATGTCATATTATGTATATATATACAGTGTTGTAACAATGTGCAAATAATTAAAGTACAAAAGGGAAAATAAATAAACATTTATGGTGTTTGTTCATCACTTGTTGCTCTTTTCTTGTGGCAACAGGTCACAAATCTTGCAGCTGTGATGGCACACTGTGGTATTTCATCCAATAGATATTGGAGTTTATCAAAATTGGGTTTGTTTTCTAATTCTTTGTGGGTCTGTGTAATCTGAGGGAAATATGTGTCTCTAATATGGTCATACATTTGGCAGGAGGTTAGGAAGTGCAGCTCAGTTTCCACTAGGTCCTGAGGCAGCAAAGCATCCCCAAACCATCACACCACCACCATGCTTGACAGTTGGTATGATGTTCTTACTGTGGAATTCAGTGTCTGGTTTTCGCCAGGCACAATGGGACCCATCTCGTCCAAAAAGTTGACTCAAGTTTGCCAAAAACCACCTGGAAGCACCTGGATGATCATCAATAATGTTCTATGGACAGATGAGTCAAAAGTGTAACGTTTTGGACGAGATGGGTCCCATTGTGCCTGGTGAAAACCAAACACTCCATTCCACAGTAAGAACCTTATACCAACGGTCAAGCATGGTGGTGGTAGTGTGATGGTTTGGGGATGCTTTGCTGCCTCAGGACCTGGACGACTTGCCTTAATAGAAGGAAGCATGAATTCTGCTCTGTATCAGAGAATTCTACAGGAGAATGTCAGACCATCCGTCTGTGAGCTGAAGCTGAAGCGCAGCTGGGTCATGCAGCAAGACAATGATCCAAAACACACAATCCAATCTACATGAAAATGGCTAAAAAGCAACACATTTCAAGTTTTTGAATGGCCTAGTCAAAGTCCAGACCTAATCCCATTTGAGATGTTGTGGCAGGACTTGAAACGAGCAGTTCATGCTTTAAAACCCACACGTCACTGAGTTAAAGCAGTTCTGCATGGAAGAGTGGGCCAAAATTCCTCCACAGCGACGTGAGAGACTGATCAACAACTACAGGAAGCATTTGGTTGGAGTCATTGCAGCTAAAGGTGGCACAACCTGTTATTGAGTGTAAGGGGGGCAATTACTTTTTCACACAGGGGAATTGTGTGTTGCATAACTTTGTTTATGAAATAAATGAAACAAGTATGTAATTGTTGTGTTATTTGTTCACTCATGTTCCCTTTATCTAATATTAGGTTTTGGTTAAAGATCTGAAAACATTCAGTATCAAAAATATGCAAAAGTAGAGAAAATTAGAAAGGGGGAAAAATACTTTTTCACAGCACTGTATTTCTCTGTCTCTCACACACACCCTCGCCTCACACACACCAGCCCCCATTGCTCTCGCTTACAAACACACACCAGCCCCCATCTCTCTTTCACACAAACCCACACACACTTCACACCGGCTGTCCTGTCCCAGGGTATTAACAGGTCCTACCTGGGTTGGAGCGGTGCAGGCCTCGGGAGACCACTGGGTTGGAGCGGTGCAGGCCTCGGGAGACCACTGGGTTGGAGCGGTGCAGGCCTCGGGAGACCACTGGGTTGGAGCGGTGCAGGCCTCGGGAGACCACTGGGTTGGAGCGGTGCAGGCCTCGGGAGACCACTGGGTTGGAGCGGTGCAGGCCTCGGGAGACCACTGGGTTGGAGCGGTGCAGGCCTCGGGAGACCACTGGGTTGGAGCGGTGCAGGCCTCGGGAGACCACTGGGTTGGAGCGGTGCAGGCCTCGGGAGACCACTGGGTTGGAGCGGTGCAGGCCTCGGGAGACCACTGGGTTGGAGCGGTGCAGGCCTCGGGAGACCACTGGGTTGGAGCGGTGCAGGCCTCGGGAGACCACTGGGTTGGAGCGGTGCAGGCCTAGGGAGACCACTGGGTTGGAGCGGTGCAGGCCTCGGGAGACCACTGGGTTGGAGCGGTGCAGGCCTCGGGAGACCACTGGGTTGGAGCGGTGCAGGCCTCGGGAGACCACTGGGTTGGAGCGGTGCAGGCCTAGGGAGACCACTGGGCTGACACTGTATCATGGCCTTTATGTTCATCCATTGTACACAGATAACAGATACACTGCTGATCGGTACGACAGAAAACCTCCAGCAGTTTGTCATGATGAGAGCAGATCTTCTCCTGTAGTTGTGCGGTGGCTTTGACCAGCTTGTGCTTCTTGAAAGCAGGAGATTCATAGTGAGGTTGGAGGTGAGTCTCACAGTAAGAGGACAGACACACCAGACAGGACATGAGGGCTTTCTGCTTTCTGGTCCCAGTGCAGAAATCACACGCCACATCTCCAGGTCCAGCATAGCACAGAGCAGGAGGGGGAGCAGCCTGGAGTCCTGTCTTCTTCAGTTTCTCCACCACTTTAGCCAACATGTTATTTATCCTCAGAGTAGGCCTTGGAGTGAAGGTCTGTCTGCACTGAGGATGTCACACCCCACATCTAAAGGTCCAGCATGACAGTGAGCAGGAGGAGCAGCCTGGAGTCCTGTCTTCTTCAGTTTCTCCACCAACTCAGCCAACATGTTATTTTTCCTCAGATTTGGCCTTGGAGTGAAGGTATGTCTGCACTGAGGATGTCACACCCCACATCTAAAGGTCCAGCATGACAGTGAGCAGGAGGAGCAGCCTGGAGTCCTGTCTTCTTCAGTTTCACCACCACTTAGGCGAGCACAACACTCCTGTTCAGAATAGGTCTTGGGGTGAAGGTATGTCTGCACTGCACTCAATCTGGTTTATTTAGTACCCCAGCGCAGGTTAAGTAGTGGAAAGAACATGTTGGGTTATTTTGACCCAGACAGTTTGGTTGCGTGAATAACCCAATATGTTGGGTTGTTAGTATTAACAGAACACGGGTTAATTTAACCATCAGTTGGGTATTTTTTACTCTCATGCTTGGTTGACCTAGCAACTGGGTCTGTTTTAATGTCATGCTCGGTTGACCTAGCAACTGGGTCTGTTCTAATGTCATGCTTGGTTGACCTAGCAACTGGGTCTGTTTTAATGTCATGCTTGGTTGACCTAGCAACTGGGTTTGTTTTAATGTCATGCTTGGTTGACCTAGCAACTGGGTCTGTTTTAATGTCATGCTTGGTTGACCTAGCAACTGTGTCTGTTTTAATGTCATGCTTGGTTGACCTAGCAACTGGGTCTGTTTTAATGTCATGCTTGGTTGCCCTAGCAACTGGGTCTGTTTTAATGTCATCCTTACTGTAGGTTATTTTAAGGCGTTTACATACTGTAAACTCAATTTTTCCTTATTAAATTATTCTATAATATGTAGAGTATTTATTACATATTATAATAAGGTATACCACTGTATCATAGTCCAACAATGAGACATACGTGGACTTTTAGGAAACTCTATAAGCATAATTGAAGCTACAATAATGTCAATGTTCAACCTTAACATGTGCTAACTACGCAACAGACCAGATTAACAGGAATTATATTTACTCTCATGGGTGGCTAAAAATTACTATCTGAAAGCCACACCCCTACTAAACTATGCCTACAGACTTCTGATCTGACCTGCTGGGTCATATCTCAATAACCAAGCAACAATAACCCAACACCCAGCATCCATAACACAGCAGTTTTTAAAGAAAACAACCCAACTAAGTGACCCAACGCCTGCAACCCAATATTTGGGTCAACCAAACAACCCAGTATTGTTTAGAGTGTGGGGACAGGTGTAGACACCTTTCAGATCATCCTGATCCCAGCTTTCTTTAATACAGCCCATACAGTAGCTGTGTCCACAGGCAGTAGTCACCGGATCCTTCAGTGGATCCAGACAGACGGAGCAACAGAACAGTTCTAGATTGTCAGCCATTTTAGTGCTTTCACCTGAAGGTTGAGCAACAGGGTGTCAAAAATGACTTTCTGTTTCATGGAACTCTACACCAGAGGACAGGGAGTGGCTTCCTCTTGACTGTGTACTCTGTATCTACAGGTTTTTGGGGGATGGAAGTCAAGCTAAGAAGATGACGTTGCATACAGCTGTGTCCACAGGGAATAGTAACTGGATCCTTTGGTAGATCCAGACAGCAGAGTGGATATTTTAAAAGGGCCTCTGCAATGTCCATACAACAAACTGCACAGCAGAGTATCAGAGATAACTTTAATTTCTTTGAAAGTCTGAGTGGTGGGGGAAGCCTTTTAGATCTGTTTGGAGACGTTAGTCCTGGATGGATGCACTGAGGTATATAGGGATGGAAGCCATAGTGACGTGTAACCAAATATAAGGTTGTGGTAAAACATTACAACGTTTTAAAGGTTCCATAAATGTACAGTGACCTATTCAGAAGCCACAGTGGTGAATGATGAATATGTCAAATCAAAAGTTTTCTTTCATTTTCAGTCATGTAAAATGATCATAAATTGTAAAGAAACATGTGGATGCAGTGGGGTGCAAATACCTCTGTAGAATTAATTAAGCGAGAAGTGGCGGTGGAAACGGCTTTATGCACAAATATTGATAAAATAACCATCATATTGAAGTAAACTTGGAGTCACACGATGATATGTGGTGTGGTCCTCCCACTACGACTCGGGAAACCATGCAGTTTATTAAGCTACAGATGAAATAAGTTATGCTAAACTTCACAGGGTGGTGAAAGTGCACGGTGATGAGCTTAATGCTCCTTTCCAATAAATATTGAGGGTCTTTTTGTCCATAATTATGTCATCATGTAGGCAGCCTATCCAGAGTGGGCACGTTCGCTATATAATGCCCCCAAAACATCTGACAAAACCATCGGTAGAGTTGAAAATATGATGGAAACCCATTTAACATAACCTTTTTAACCGGTACATGGGAATTTAACTGCACAAATATATTAGTATTTTCTAAAATATATATTTGTATGTGCATTACGTCATCACGCACAGCCATTTATCTTCAACACGTCAATTTGATGGAAACATCTCTGCTGGTAAAATGCACATGTTTTTATGAAGATTTTACAATGTTCACATGAAAATCTGTCGCCAGTCGAATGGAAACAGATTTTCATGCGAATATTCAAAAATCTGCATAAAAACAAAATCCCAAATGAATTGAATGGTAAATTACATATTGAATCATTTTGGAGTCACTTGTATTGTAAATAAGAACATAATATGTTTAAGTGGTGTCATGGGCCTCTCACTCCACCGGGTTACCACCTTCATTTTCTTCCACTCTGCTCACCACTCTCTCTACTCAGCCTAACTAGCTCCACCTGTCCCTGCTCTGCTCTGCTCTAATTACTCTGCCAGCTGCGCTGCATTACCCACTACCTCTCCCAGTATTTAAGGCCCTGTCTTTCAGCTCTCCGGTGTCAGATCGTCTGCAAAGCTCACACCCGGAACCTGTTTGCTCGCGCTTCTGGCTCACCCTGGTTTTGTGACCCCGGACCTGCCTGTTTTTTGGATACTCTTCTGCCTCAGGAGATCCAGACCTGCTTCTGCCATTACGACTCCTGACTACTCTTCAATCCCGGTAACTCTGACCAGCCTTCTGCCTTGCTACTACGTATTTTGGATTTCCCTTGAACTGTACTGCTGCCTGGTTTCATTCCGCCCTGTTGTGTCTGTGTCTCCCCCCCCCAGGACTTCTGGACCACCCACCACCGGCTTCATAGGACGCATCGCTGCCACTGGGGGGGGCACAGACCCAGCGCATTGGACGGGATCCCTGTTACCCCTGGAGCCTTCATTCACTCCCTACTTCCCTTTTCCCCTTAAGTTTAATAAACTTTCTGGTGTGACGCAATTGTGGTCCTCTGGTCGTCTGTCTGAACCGTGACAGTACGATCTGACCATTATGGACTCAGCGCACACTTTCCCCGACATGGAAACCGATGAGCATGAGCAGCAGTTCCAGCAGCAGCAACAACAACTCGCCATGATCATTCAACTCCTCACCAACCTTACCCCAGCCAGTCTGCCCACCAGCCCAGCCCCCGAGTTACCTGCCCCGGTCATTGCAGCCGCTGCTCCGGAACCCAAGATTGGAAACCCCGAGCGGTTCAACGGCGATTCAACCCAGGTCCGGCCATTCCTGACTAGCTGCCGACTTCAGTTCTCCTTGCAGCCAAGGACCTTCGCCACGGAGGGGGCTAAAGTTGGGTATGCCATCACTCACCTGACGGGCCGAGCTCGACTCTGGGGAACAGCAGAGTTCGAACGTCAAACCCCCGCATGTGCAACCTTCGACCTGTTTGCTGAGGAGATGCTGAAGGTGTTTGACCTGGATACACCCACTGCAGAGGCGTCTCGTGAACTGTTCAGTATTCGACAAGGCAGACGTACAGTCGCAGACCATTCCATCGACTTCCGGACCCTGGCTAGACGAAGTTCTTGGAACACACCATCGTTGGTGGACGCGTTCTTCCATAGTTTGGCTGACTATATCAAGGACGAGTTGGTCTCCCATGAACTGCCTTCCACTCTTGATGAAGCCATCGCACTGACTGTCAGGATCGACAGAAGGATACAGACCCGTCGTCGTGAGAGGGGGCGCCAAGGTCCACCTACTACCGGCGTTCGGAGAGATCCGACTGGGCTCCTGTCATCTACTGCCACTCACCCAGGTCAGCTTGATCAGTCTGAGCCTATGGAGATTGGGCGAGCCTCCCTCACTCCTGCAGAGCGCCAGCGCCGCTTCACCTCAAACCTCTGCCTCTATTGTGGAGGTGATGGACATCGTGTGGTAACCTGCCCTTTAAAGGGCCGAAGCTCACCGGGCATAGGGGGAGTCCGGTTGAGTTCAATGACCATCCAGTCCTCCGACCGCAAACCCCTGCTGCAAGTTCACCTCCGCCTCTCTGACTCAACTCACACCCTGGCTGCTCTGGTGGATTCTGGCGCCGAAGCCAACATAATGGACATCAAGCTGGCACGCCAACTGGGACTGGAGAACCTCCGTTTGACACCTCCTATTCCTGCCCGGGCACTGGACGGACACTTACTCGGATCGGTCACTCATGTCACGGCCCCGGTCTCGATGGGTCTGTCCGGAAACCATCAAGAAACTATCCAGTTTCACCTGCTCCCCTCTCCAGGCCAACCCCTCATCCTGGGTTACCCATGGCTCCGCCGGCACAACCCTCAGCTCGACTGGGTGACCGGGGTGATCAGGGAGTGGGGAGAGGACTGCCACCGAACCTGCCTGCTTGCTGCCGCACTACCCCCTCGGCCAGTACCTACTAACTCCGCTCCTGACCTCTCCAATGTCCCAGAATGCTACCATGGTCTCAGAGAGGTGTTTAACAAAGCAAGAGCCACATCTCTGCCCCCTCACCGACCGTACGACTGTGCCATCGACCTCCTCCCTGGAACAGCTCCTCCAAGGGGTCGTCTTTATTCGTTGTCTGCTCCTGAAAGAAAGTCCATGGAGGACTACATCAATGGCTCTCTGTCCGCAGGATTAATCCGTTCATCTTCATCTCCTGCTGGTGCTGGCTTCTTCTTTGTGGGGAAGAAGGACGGATCTCTTCGCCCCTGCATCGACTACAGGGGACTCAACGACATCACAGTGAAAAACCGTTACCCTCTGCCTCTGCTCACCTCTGCTTTTGAGTTGCTCCAGGGAGCCACTGTTTTTACCAAGTTGGATCTCAGAAACGCTTACCACCTAGTGCGGATCCGGGAGGGAGATGAATGGAAAACCGCATTCAATACACCAACAGGCCACTACGAGTATCTGGTGATGCCTTTTGGCCTCACCAATGCTCCTGCTGTGTTCCAGGCTCTAGTGAATGATGTACTGCGGGACATGTTAAACAAGTTTGTCTTCGTTTACCTGGATGACATCTTGATCTACTCCAGAAACCTGTCTGAACACACCCGCCATGTCCAGCAAGTCCTTCATCGTCTTCTGGAGAATTCCCTCTACGCCAAGGCAGAGAAATGTGAGTTTCACGTCAAGACAGTGGCCTTCCTGGGGTACATAGTGGCAGAGGGAAGTATCCAAATGGATCCTGCCAAAGTATCAGCAGTCACTTCATGGCCAGTTCCGGAGAACAGAAAGAAGCTGCAACAGTTTCTGGGGTTTGCTAACTTCTATAGGAAGTTTATCCGGAACTACAGTACCGTTGCTGCCCCTCTCACTGCTCTAACCAGCACCAAGCAACCCTTCACCTGGACCCCAGCAGCCGACAAAGCCTTCAGTACCCTCAAGGTGAGGTTCACCTCCGCTCCCATCCTCCAGATGCCTGATGTGGACCGGCAATTCATTGTGGAGGTGGACGCCTCGGATGTGGGAGTTGGTGCTGTGATTTCTCAGTGGGCTGCGGAGGATAGGAAGCTCCATCCCTGTGCCTTTTTCTCACGTCGGTTGTCCCCCTCTGAGTGCAATTACGACATAGGGAACCGTGAGCTGCTGGCTGTGAAGCTTGCCTTGGAGGAGTGGCGTCACTGGCTGGAGGGGTCCACCATTCCATTTCTCGTTTGGACCGATCATAAGAACTTGGAGTACATCCGCACGGCCAAACGGTTGAACTCCAGGCAGTCCCGCTGGGCCCTGTTCTTCACCAGGTTTAATTTCACTCTGTCATACCGGCCTGGATCACGCAACACCAAGCCAGACGCCCTCTCCCGTCAATTCCAGAAGGATGACACCCCCTCCAAGGACCCTGTGTCGATTCTGCCAAGTCCCTGCATCGTTGCAGCTCTGACCTGGGCTGTTGAGGAACAGGTGCTGGAGGCTCTCCGTAACCAGCCAGGTCCCAGCACTTGCCCAGCTGACCGCCTTTTTGTCCCCGAAGACCTGAGGTCCCAGGTCGTTCAGTGGGGACATGACTCCCGCCTAGCTTGTCACCCTGGCTCCACCCGCACTTACAACCTGCTCGCCCAGAGGTTCTGGTGGCCCTCTCTGAGGAAGGATGTACGGGAATTCGTCCAAGCCTGCCCCATCTGCAACCAACACAAGTCGTCCTGCCAGCCCCCAGCCGGATTGCTGCAGCCCCTGCCTGTGCCCAGACGTCCCTGGTCTCACATCGCCCTTGACTTTGTCACGGGGCTGCCCCCTTCAAGTGGCATGACCGTCATTCTCACCATCGTTGACCGTTTCAGCAAGATGGCACACTTCATTCCCCTCCCCAAGCTCCCAACCGCCAAGGAGACCGCCCAGGTGGTCCTGGAACACGTCTTCCGGATCCACGGACTGCCAAAGGATGTAGTTTCTGACCGTGGTCCACAATTCTCCTCCGCTTTTTGGAAGGAGTTCTGTCACCTGCTGGGAGCCACAGTCAGTCTGACTTCCGGATTCCATCCCCAATCCAATGGGCAGTCAGAGCGGGCTAATCAGGAGCTCGAGAAGGCACTGCGATGCATGACTTCACGCAACCCCCACTCCTGGTCGCAGCAATTGACATGGGTGGAGTACGCACACAATTCTCTGACCTGCTCTGCCATCGGTATGTCCCCTTTCCAATGTGTTTATGGATACCAGCCTCCTCTATTTGCCAGCCAGGAAGAGGAGGTTACTTGCCCATCTGCACTTGCTTTTGCCCGTCGATGTCGCCGCACCTGGTCACAAGCCCGAGCCACACTCCTCAGATCCGTTGCCAGCTACACTACCGGGGCCAACCGTCGGAGAATTCCTGCTCCCACCTACCATGTTGGTCAAAGGGTGTGGTTGTCATCGAAGAACCTGCCACTCAGGGTGGAGTCGCAGAAGCTGGCACCTCGGTTCATTGGCCCATTCCCTATCATAAGAGTGATTAGCCCAACTGCTGTCCGGCTCCAACTGCCTAATTCCCTGAGGGTGCACCCCACTTTCCATGTGTCTAAGATTAAGCCCATCCATGAGAGTCCGCTGGTCCCTGCTGCGCCTGGTCCTCCTCCTCCACGGCTCGTCGATGGTGGTCTGGTTTACACCGTCCGCCGCCTGCTTCGGTCCAGACGGAGGGGTAGGGGTCTCCAGTACCTCATTGACTGGGAGGGCTATGGACCTGAGGAGAGGACCTGGGTGCCAGCTAGTCGGATTGTGGATAGGACTCTCATCACCGCTTTCCACCAACGGCATCCTGATCAACCTGCAATCCGTAGGGGCCGCCCCAGAGGGGTCCCTAACCGTCCGGCCCGCTCGGCTTCCTGTCCTGTGCCTGATCCTGTCTCGGGACCTGTCCCATCTCCCGACCACGGCCCTCCGGCTTCCTCCGAGGATGAGGACGTTCACTCGGACCGTTCGGAGGAGTTCTAGCCCTCCTCCGGCTCCCCTCCTCCCGCCCGGCGTGGTGTTGCTCTTGGGACTTCTGGGGCCGTCCCTTGGGGGGGGGGTTCTGTCATGGGCCTCTCACTCCACCGGGTTACCACCTTCATTTTCTTCCACTCTGCTCACCACTCTCTCTACTCAGCCTAACTAGCTCCACCTGTCCCTGCTCTGCTCTGCTCTAATTACTCTGCCAGCTGCGCTGCATTACCCACTACCTCTCCCAGTATTTAAGGCCCTGTCTTTCAGCTCTCCGGTGTCAGATCGTCTGCAAAGCTCACACCCGGAACCTGTTTGCTCGCGCTTCTGGCTCACCCTGGTTTTGTGACCCCGGACCTGCCTGTTTTTTGGATACTCTTCTGCCTCAGGAGATCCAGACCTGCTTCTGCCATTACGACTCCTGACTACTCTTCAATCCCGGTAACTCTGACCAGCCTTCTGCCTTGCTACTACGTATTTTGGATTTCCCTTGAACTGTACTGCTGCCTGGTTTCATTCCGCCCTGTTGTGTCTGTGTCTCCCCCCCCCAGGACTTCTGGACCACCCACCACCGGCTTCATAGGACGCATCGCTGCCACTGGGGGGGGCACAGACCCAGCGCATTGGACGGGATCCCTGTTACCCCTGGAGCCTTCATTCACTCCCTACTTCCCTTTTCCCCTTAAGTTTAATAAACTTTCTGGTGTGACGCAATTGTGGTCCTCTGGTCGTCTGTCTGAACCGTGACAAGTGGCTCCAAAATGACACAATACATTATTTACCATTCAATTCTATTGGGCACAACATCATCTGAAACACAACCGAAACACACTGCAAATGCATCCAACAAGAGTCCCAAGCTTGATGGAGTCATTGCCTGCTAGGAATATGGGACCAAATACTAAACTTTTGACAAAGTGTAATACACCATAAGTGAATTTGTCCAAATACTTATGACACCTACATATGGAGGGCCTAGATAAATAGAGTATATTCATTTCTAAACAGTAAAACAGACATTAATGAAAATACCCTCAAATAAAAGGTGACATTCTGTACTGTCGCCTCATATAAAACATTTAATATCAAATCTAAAATGCTGGAGTATAGAGCCGAATTCATAGTTGAATAAATTCAAAAACCAAGGGTGGGTCAAAATTATTCAATAAAACAAATTTGGCCATGAAGAAGTTTCAGTAGATTAGGAACTGCTTCCTATAAAAGCTATGTGGAGTATAATGTAGCTGGACATTGTAAAGTCTGCTTCCTATAAAGCTATGTGGAGTATAATGTAGCTGGACATTGTAAAGTCTGCTTCCTATAAAGCTATGTGGAGTATAATGTAGCTGGACATTGTAAAGTCTGCTTCCTATAAAGCTATGTGTAGTATAATGTAGCTGGACATTGTCAAGTCTGCTTCCTATAAAGCTATGTGGAGTATAATGTAGCTGGACATTGTAAAGTCATACATACAATTATATTACTTCTTATTGACATTCAACCTGGGAATGGAAATGTAAGAAATTAATGTACAAACATGTCTAAAACAAATCCTACAACAAAGGACCACGTGTGAATGTTCTGGGGGGTCTAAGTCTACCCCTAACCAGTTTGAATACACTGTTTGATTTCACCCCCAGACCCCAAAACACACCCCATTCAAAACAGTTTCAACAGCCCCCCACCCGATGCAACTCAATATTAAGAAGGCATACAGTCAGTGTACAGACCAATGCACTACCCCCAGGATCACAACAAGCCCCTCACACATTGGACCACACACACACACAATGTGAATGGAAATATATTATTATATTTTTATATATTACAATCACAAGAAAGGGTGTTGGTTATTTTAGTTTTACAAGTAACATTTCTTGCACATGTCCTTACTTTAAAAATAATAATGTTTGTCTTGTTTGAATCAGCCCAATTCTCTAGTTATAAATAAAATAACCATGATTTGCAGATCTCTGGCTATTAATAGATTGTGGAACTATGAAAAATAGGGAATAATGTTCCCAACACACCCACCTCACAGTTCCTACACAGACCCTGAGGCACCATGCAGGTCTGACACCAGAGGAGGCTGGTGGGAGGAGCTATAGGAGGATGGGCTCATTGTAATGGCTGGAATGGAATCAATGGAACGTATCAAACACAAAACACATGAAACCACATGTTTGACTGAGTTCCATTTATTCCATTCCAGACATCACAATGAGCCTGTCCTGCTATAGCTCCTCCCACCAGACTCCACTGCCTGACAACCATTCTATTGTCTTGAGGACTTTACAACCATTTGGTCTGATCAAAGACCAGGACACCCTTTCAAATAGATACATCCTCTCAGCCTTGATGACTAAACTAATCAAAGACTAACACACACACCACAGTAATCTGATCATGGTGACTCCACAGTAATAACATTTATAACTCATAAGTCACCAGGTGTGATTTACCTTTTGACAGATGAAACCCTACATCCTACTAATGACTTATGGGAGGAAGTGAGCATTTCACATATTAAGATATAATACAAGGATACTTCCTTTGTGTGTTGCACTTAGTCAATTGAAAATGTGCTTAAAGTTTTGAAAAAACAGCCTTTTTGATGATCTGTTTTGAGTTTTGTATTAAGAGTTGTGAAATTCTACCACATACTTGTGAAAATAGTACAAAAGTGATTATAAAATCTATAATACATGGATACTTCCTTAAATGTACTTATTTTGTGTTATGCAGTTATGTTATTGAAACAGAATAAGTCTAATGAGAGAATAAATAAGTCAAGTCCAACCATTACCTCTCTCCTCTTTCACATCCCTCTATCATCACTCCATGGGTGTGTCCCAATAATCTCTCCTTCCTCCTGAAGTGTATCATTCCTTCACTACTCCTCTCAAATGTAAAAGCATTGGATTGGTGTTGGCATGGGGTAGAGGGAGTTTACATATACCAGTCATTTCCTTTTAAATCCATGAAGGGAAGTGGACAAGTTCACACTTAGAAAGGAGATAATAGTTCCACACCTCATGTGTCCTGATAACTACAGGAATGGAACCATATTGAGGTTGGCTGCTTTCTATACGGTTTGATGGGAGAGAGAGACAGAGAGACAGAGAGAGAGAGAGACAGAGAGAGAGAGAGAGAGAGAGAGAGAGAGAGAGAGAGAGAGAGAGAGAGAGAGAGAGAGAGAGAGAGAGAGAGAGAGAGAGAGAGAGAGAGAGAGAGAGAGAGAGAGAGAGAGAGAGAGAGAGAGACGGGACATCAGGTAAAGTTCTGGAGATGAGGGAATATGTGTGCAGAAAGAAACCCTCCAGTATGGTTAACCCCAGTTAGGCCCAGTATGGACTATCAATACAAGTGACCATTTAGAATGTGACCCAGTTCAATGGGTCTTAACAGAACTGGGGGATGTCAGCCATGAAGTTGTCTAAACACAACTGGAATATAATTTGTTTGTGATTCATTGTTAATGGATTTTCCATTAGGAACACAGGGGGAAAACCTAACACAACAACACACATAACACACAACCAATAAAAACAAAGGGGGAGGAAACCACTAAAGTCATTTTCATATTTTCTTTTCTGCTTCAAAGTAGATTAAGTGAAGCTTCACCTCCATTCAGGCAGTTATCACACCCCCCCACCCGGATTCGACCCCACTGGTCATTTAAAGACGTGTTTGGCTACGGGCACGTGGTAAGTTATGCGTTCACCTGGTAGTCGTCTTTTTTTTCATTTTCATATTTATGAAAAAATATATTTATTTTTTTGGTAGTCATTTAGCAGACACTCTTATCCAGAGCGACTTACAGTTAGTGATGCATATTTTCTTCATTTTTTTTATTTTTTTAATATATTTTTTTCTAGCTTTATAAAAATACAAACGGATAAAAACCTGGTTTTCTAATATGTACGGGTTCATGAGGGTTGCCTAATCACACATGTGACATTTTGGAAGGATGTGACCTTTTTAACCCTTCGAAACAGCACCTATGACCACAATGTAAGGCACTTCCGGTTGTCACAGGAAGCTGTAATTAAACACATATCCTCATTGGGACAAGATCTTACAGAATCCTGAGTTTCAGGTCAATCCGTGAAAAACTAAACTTTTTACAGAGGGTTGAATGTAGCGTTTTCACTATCTGCTGGTGGATACATCTAAACCATGTTTAGGGTCAATCTTCCCACTTCCGGTTGCTCCAGGAAGCTTAAACTCAACACAGGTAATCCTTATAGTGGCCTGATGGGTTGACAAAGAAGACAGTTTGATATGGCAATATAAACCCACATAGGCATCAAGTTGAAGTTAGGGCAGCAGGCAATGTATTTCTATATCCCCTGTGGAGGCTGGCCACTCTCTCCCCCCTTTCTCCTAGCCTGCTGCACCTCATATGACATTTTGGAAGGATTTAACCTATTTGAAAAAAGTTGAAAGGCAACGTGGATCTACTGTGGTGTAGTTCTTCCCAGCATTGCAACCAAATCAGATTTGTATTACATATTGCCTGGAGTGATTTAAAAAGGAAAGAAAGCTCTAATCTTTACCCAAATGGTCTCAAATTATAGGCCTGATCACCCTGGACCAATGCCTGTTGGTAATTTCAGTAGAACCAAGCAACTCAAGTAGCTATTCAACCTCAAAACTACCTGGTTTTGCTATAAATTCAAAACAGCAGTATAATGTGAATTTTTTTTATGGTCATTTAAAAATGACAGAAAATCTTTTCCAAAATGGTCTCAAATGAGCTGTACTCTCAGGCCCATGGGAGAAAGGGTTTTACTAGGCAGGGAGTGTAGAACAAGATGCATGGAGCTCCAGAGGTCACAAGGTCAATGTGGGCCTGCATGGATGTCAGCAGGGCATGAGGGAGAAGGCCCAAGTGAATAGGTGTGTCTGTGTGAGTGTGTGTGTGAGTGATGTATGTTGTTAAGCTATGGAATTAATTGTACAGCATTGGATTGGTGTTGGCATGGGGTAGAGGGAGTTTACATATACCAGTCATTTCCTTTTAAATCCATGAAGGGAAGTGGACAAGTTCACACTTAGAAAGGAGATAATAGTTCCACACCTCATGTGTCCTGATAACTACAGGAATGGAACCATATTGAGGTTGTCTGCTTTCTATACGGTTTGATGGGAGAGAGAGAGAGACAGAGACAGAGACAGAGAGAGAGAGAGAGAGACAGAGAGAGAGAGACGGAGAGAGAGAGAGAGAGACAGAGAGAGAGACAGAGAGAGAGACAGAGAGAGAGACAGAGACAGAGAGAGAGAGAGAGAGAGAGAGAGAGAGAGAGAGAGAGAGAGAGAGAGAGAGAGTGTTAGAGCCGATTTGGGCATATTTTGTATAAAAGACTGAACATACTGAGCTCCATGTACATTTGTGTAAATATATTAAATATTAATGTATATGATGAAATATTAGGTACGTACCTTTATGATTTATTTACCGGATTGAGATATATTCATTTGTTATTAGTGTAACTCAGTTTTTGGCCCCCCCTCTTGCCCATTCATTGTACTGTGTTAATTGTGTTAGTATAAAGGCAGGAAGTTGGGCCTTCGGGGGGAGGAGTCCTTGCTAGATGCGGGAGCGGTATAGTTTTTTGACCATATAGACATACAGAAATACAGACAGACAGGTCATATTATATTATGTATTTGCATTTCAAGTAATCTCTGCTTTAAGTTGATTGGAGAATACCTTTTTGTTAGATAAGAAGAATAAACATTTTTGTTGCACTATATCCCTGGATCTCATTGAATGTTTGGCCGTTTGGAAACGTTGAGTGTGGACTGTATGCGTCCGAAACAACCCCGCTTCAGGCTAGGGCAGTGGCTATGGTAAAGAGGAAAGGAAGCCACTACAATCAAGTCAAAAAACTCTGTGAAGGATTACTACCGGAAGGAAATCTCCGGTTCGGACACACGCTGGATTTTGTTCTATTTGTAATTGCATTCGGACCATAAGGACAGCTCGCTTGGAAGGATTTGAACTCCTAGATTTCGCCAGCCGTGAGTAACCACTGCGAATGAATGAGCTGCCCTGTTCAAGGCGATCGTTTGATCATGCATATTATGGAAGCGCAAATGTGCTTATAATTGGAATGTTTGATAAACTTGGGAATGGAATTCAAAATACAGCGCTGTGAAAACAATTAAGAAGTTTAAGTTTGGGAAACACAGATCCTATGCACAATGTAGCCTAATCATATATCTAATATTTGGCCTAACGTGGAAATGCAATCCATCAACGCAACGAATGCAACTTAAGGATCTAAAGATACTGCGTGTTAAAACTTCATTAAAGGGACAAAACCTCAACGGGATGAAATGTTTAAAACGCATCTAAAATGCCAAACTTGCACATGTGCAATTCAAAATGGGTCAATATGCTGAAATGGATGACTGTGTTTTTAAAGATTAAAGGAGGTCTAAAGGGGCATTACGTTTAACAATCAAACCAACAACCGTGTCATTGTAAATTGAGTGAACTAAAAGTGAACGATGGAGGAGGAAATCCCAAATAAGACTCCACTGGAGAGGGCAGAGGAGCATCTAAATTCACTCTATGCAGCCCGGAGAGGCAAACTTGGAGTGTGTACACGCAAAATGAATGAAATAAAAGTCCTTCTTGTTGATGGAGGAAACATTGCAACTGTGAATGAGAGTCTTGAAGCATTTGATGCTGTGCTCAATGACTTTAAGAAGGCTCATGAATCTGTGCTAGAGCTGGTCACAGAGGAGGAACAGGAACAGGAGAGCATTAACTATTATCAACCAAGAATGAGAACTTATGAACATTTCCTGAAAGAGGTGGAAATATGGAAAAAGGCTGAAGTTGAGCCACAAACGCTCATTGAACCACATGACAGCATTTCCAATGTGTCAAAAATATCAAGTAAAACTAAGTATTCTAAGACTGCTTCCTCAGTGTCCTCTGAACGCCTTAAAGCCGAGGCAGAACGAGCAGCCCTACTAGCTCGCCAAGCATCATTACAAGACAAGCATGCATTGGAACTGGAGAAAGCTCAACTGAATGTTAGGATGGAAAAAATGGCACTGGAAACGGACATAGCAGCATATAATGCCAAACTGAAGGTCCTGGAGAGTACCGAGTCAACTTCTCAATCCCATTCTGTGGCAGCCCATTTATTAAGCCAAGAAGATGGAATGAACTCTTATTTTGAGAAACAGGAACCAGAGGTCTATGTGGAACCTGAACCATCACCTGTTGAGTTTGCTGCATTAGGTGCAGTTCCAAAGACCCCACTACAAAGAGTTTTACAACAACCGACCACAAAGCCATCAAACCCTATTCCGAAAACAGTCGTAAACCACACTCTTCAGCAGCCAACAGCAAGGTCTAGCAATCGACACAGAATCAACACTGCGGGTATCAGCCATAATACCAGCCATGATAACCTCTCTACTGTCATGCAAAGGCAGAATGAAATTGCTGACCTCCTTGTACTACAGCACAAACAAGCCACACTCCCTGTTAGGGAGATACCTATGTTTGACGGTGATCCTCTAAACTTTAGGCCATTCATGCGTGCATTTGAGCATGTTATAGAAGATAAGACAAGCAGTCACCAGGATAGGCTCTATTACCTGGAACAATACACCTCTGGTCAGCCCAAGGATCTGGTCCGTAGTTGTCTGCATATGGAAGCCAGAAGAGGCTATGCAGTAGCTAAGAGGTTGTTAAAGGAACACTTTGGCAATGAAATCAAAGTCACCACTGCTTACATGGAAAAGGCTTGGAACTGGACAAACATCAAACCCGATGATGGAAAGGGACTGGGTGGTTATGCACTCTATCTAAGAGGTTGCTGTAACGCTATGCAAGACCTACAGAACATGGAAGAGCTTAATCTTCCCTCCAACATAAAGCTGATCATGTCAAAACTTCCCTACAAACTAAGGGAAAAATGGAGGTCTATGCCATGTGATATTTTAGAGAGAAGTCACCTGAGGGCCCAGTTCAGTGACCTGGTAACGTTCATGGAAAAACAGGCCAAAATACTGCAGGATCCGTTGTATGGAGATATTCAAGATCCCCTGTACAACAAAAGGTTTTTAAAACCCAAAACAGAAGCTGACTTTAAACAGCAGTTCAAGTCCAAGAGTAGGGGAAGCAGCTTTGCCACTACAGTAGCTGTAGTGGCAGATTGTGACTCTGAAAAACCTTTAAAAGAACAAACATTCAAAGTAAAGAGACCAGGCACCTACCCTTCTGATGCTCCCAGTATCTCATGTATATTTTGTGCTGGTGCGCATTTATTGGTCGACTGCCAACAGGTGAAGGCACAGCCACATGAATTCAAGGTTGAGTTTCTGAGATCAAAAGGCCTTTGTTTTGGCTGTTTGACGAGAGGACACTTAAGCAGAGAATGTAAAAGAAGGATGACCTGTCAGAGCTGTCAAAGAAAGCACCCCACTATCCTGCACATTGAAGGAAGAGAGAGATTTAGATCTCAAAAGGCAGATATGAGTGGTGTAGCAGTAAAGCGGGAGGAGACTGTCAGCAGTGCTCTTGTTTCACTGGAAGCTGGTGAAGATACCGGGGCCGGTACAGATTGTGCACTTGCAATTGTGCCAGTTCAAGTAAAGGTGGCAAATGGAAGCAAGTCTGTGTTAACCTATGCGTTTCTCGATTCTGGTAGCTCAGCAACATTTTGTACGGAGAGACTCATGAGGCAGTTGCAAGCTAAAGGCAGTGCGACTGAAATTCTGCTACGCACAATGGGGCAGGAGAGTCCTACCAAGAGCTTTGAGATATCTGGATTAGAGATTGGCAATGTGGAAGGCGACACATTTCTTGCATTACCAAAGGTCTACACCCAACATAAGATCCCAGTGACAAGAGAGAACATTCCCACTCAGAAAGAGCTCAAAAGGTGGCCATACCTGAAAGAGGTTCAGTTGAAGGAGATTGATGCTGACGTCGAACTTCTGATTGGCGTAAATGCTCCAAAGGCAATGGAACCCTGGCAAATCATAAATAGCCAAGACAACGGACCGTATGCAGTGAAAACCCTCTTTGGATGGGTGATGAATGGTCCTCTCAACAGTTGTACCATGGCAGAAGAATCCGGGCGTCCTACGGTGATGGCCAATCGTATCTCAATGGCCGACCTGGGGGTTCTTCTTGTAAATCAGTACAACCATGACTTCCCTGAGAGAGAGTATGAAGAGAAAAGTGAGATGTCAGCTGAGGATCGTAGGTTTATGGAGATAGTATCAAGCTCCATAACCCTCAAAGACCATCACTACTACTTACCGTTGCCCTTTCGCAACAAAGATATAGTCCTGCCAAACAACCGTGACATGGCAAAGCAGCGGGCTCTAAATATTATCAGGAAGTTCAAGAAGGACAAAGGTTACGCTGCAGAGTACAAAGGCTTCATGGAAGAGATGATAACAAAAGGTTACGCCGAGAAGGTACCACAAGAACAGCTCCTCAGAGAGAAAGGCAAGGTATGGTACATACCACACCATGGCGTTCACCATAAGCGCAAAGGAACGATACGAGTGGTGTTTGACTGTTCATCATCCTATAAAGGTACATCTCTTAACAGTGAACTCCTTCAAGGCCCTGACCTGGCAAACACGCTTATAGGAGTCTTGCTAAGATTTCGGCAAGAGCACATTGCCATGATGGCAGACATCGAAGGAATGTTCCATCAAGTACGTGTCCATGAAGATGACTTAGACTTCCTGCGATTCCTATGGTGGCCGGATGGTGATACTAACAAAAGATTGGAGGAGTACAGAATGACAGTACATCTTTTCGGTGCTATATCCTCTCCAAGTTGTGCAAACTTTGCACTGCGAAAGACTGCAGAAGACAACTGTGAGGGGTACGATGAAGAGGTGATTCAAACAGTCAAGTCCAACTTCTATGTTGATGACTGCCTCAAGTCAGTGGCCACAGAAGAACAAGCCATAGCTCTCACAAGAAACCTCAGGGATGTGTGCTCTCAAGGTGGGTTCAAATTGACCAAGTGGGTCAGCAACAGCCGCACTGTACTAGCTTCTATCCCTGATGAACACAAAGCCAAGCAGATAAAAGAACTGGACCTGGACAGAGAAAAGCTGCCTGTTGAAAGAGCACTTGGAATCCGATGGAACATTGAAAGGGATGTGTTTACCTTCCAGGTCACTGTCAAGAACAGACCCCTTACAAGAAGAGGTATTCTCTCAACTGTCAGCTCTATTTATGATCCATTAGGTTTCCTCGCCCCATTCGTATTAAAGGCAAAGCAAATTATTCAAGTGCTCTGCAAGCTAAAGTGTGGATGGGACGAAGTCATCCCTGAAGAACACTCTATTTCATGGAAGAGATGGCTCTCAGAGCTGGACCAGCTCTCCAGATTCCAGATCAACAGGTGTATGATGCCGGAGAACTTTGGTCAAATCAAGACCGCACAGCTGCATCACTTCGGTGATGCAAGTGAACAAGGTTATGGCACGGCAAGCTACCTTAGGTTCACAAACGTTATGGAAAAGGTCCACATCGCATTCATACTGGGGAAATCAAGGGTGACTCCACTCAAGCAGATGACGATCCCCAGACTGGAACTTGCTGCAGCAACATTGGCAGTGCGAGTGGACAGGATGTTAAGGTTGGAGCTCCAGATTGAACTTGAGGAGTCAACTTTCTGGACAGACAGCCAGTCGGTGCTAAAATACATCCGCAACGATACCAAGAGATTCCATACTTTTGTGGCTAATAGGGTTGCTATGATCCGTGACCTATCGAAAGCAAAACAGTGGAGGTATTTGAACTCCAAACACAACCCAGCCGATGATGCCTCAAGAGGATTACATGTTGAAACTTTCCTGAACTCAAAGAGATGGCGCAAAGGACCAGAATTCCTGGAGAAAACAGAAACACAATGGCCGAAAGTCCCCGAGGAGCTTGGCTCCATCCCTCCAGATGATCCAGAGGTGAGAAAAGACGTCATCGTAAACAGTACATGTGTGGAAGAAAAGAGTCCGATCAGCAAACTGATTGAGTACTATTCAACATGGAACAGCTTGAAGAAAGCAGTTGCCTGGATGCTGAAACTGAAGAGACTTCTACTACAGTTAAGCCAGAAAAGGAAAGTTCTCACCCAAACTGATCCAGGATCAGATCAGAGTCTGACAAACTCACTGAAGGAACAAATTGACAAGTTCAAACTGACGTTTGGAAAAGAAAGTCTGTCTGTAGATGACCTAGATGAAGCAGAAAAGGTCATCATTCGATTTGAGCAACGACAGCACTTTAAACAAGAAATTGCACTAGTTGTAAAAGGAAAACAATGTGCCAAGAGAAGCGGCTCAATCTGTAAGCTTGATCCAATAGTTGACAATGGCATTCTGAGAGTAGGAGGAAGGTTAAGCAAAGCTGCTATGCCTACGGAACTAAAGAATCCTATGATCCTGCCCAAAGACTCCTACATCTCCAGACTGATCTTACTCCACATCCATGAGCAGGTTGGCCACTCTGGGAGAGGTCACATGCTTTCTAGACTTCGCCAGCGATATTGGATACCCTGTGCCAACTCCTTAGCAAGGAAGATCCTTAAGAGCTGTGTCTTCTGCAGGCGGATGCAAGCTAGAGCTGGGGAACAGAAGATGGCTGACCTTCCACAAGATCGGGTAGCACCTGATTTGCCGCCTTTCACCCATGTGGGCATAGATTACTTTGGCCCCATAGAGGAGAAGCGAGGCCGCGTTCACGTGAAGCGGTATGGAGTGATCTTTACTTGCCTTGTGAGTCGAGCTGTCCATCTAGAAGTTGCTAGTTATCTGGATACTGATTCCTGCATCAATGCCCTGCGCAGGTTCATCTGTCGAAGGGGCCCAGTAACAAGTATCAGAACAGACAATGGCACCAACTTTGTTGGAACACACAGAGAGCTAGGAGAAGCTCTGAAAGAGCTGGATCACAACAAGATTCAAAATAAATTACTGAAGGAAGGAGTGACATGGTCATTCAACCCTCCCTCTGGAGCCCACCATGGGGGGGTATGGGAGAGGTTGATCCGACTGGTGAAAAAGATCCTCTATTCAGTCCTTAAAGAGCAAGTACTGGATGATGAGGCTTTGCAGACAGCCTTGTGTGAAGTTGAGGCGATTATGAACGACAGACCAATCACTACTGTAACAAATGACCCTAACGATCTAGAACCCCTGACTCCGAACCATCTGCTTCATCTGAAAGCAAAGCCAGTCCTGCCACCAGGACTATTCCAGAGAAGTGACCTATACTCACGAAGGAGATGGAAGCAAGTACAATATATCACTGACCTCTTCTGGAAGAGATGGATCAGGGAGTATCTTCCACTTATGCAGGAGCGGAACAAGTGGAACAAAACTAAGAGAAACTTCAGTCCTGGTGACCTTGTGGTCATCGTCGATGACACCGCCCCAAGGAACTCTTGGCTAATGGGGCGTGTGGTGAAGGCTTTGCCAGGGGCCAAAGGTCTTGTCCGGAGCGTCATGGTTAAGACTAAGACCAATATCCTACAGAGACCTATCAATAAACTCTGTCTGCTTCTTGAGGCGACGAAGTGAGACACACACACACACACACACAGTGCTCCATCTTTGAATCACGTGCACCTCTGATTCGTTGATGTCGTACTCTTACATTCTTTGATGTCATACATTTTGTGGACGTCAAACTCTTGACATTTTTTGGAAGTTGAACACCTTTACACTTCAACTCAGACTGAGATCTATGGACTATTTTCCTATATGGCACCTTGTATATTTGTATATAGCTATGAACTGTAATGGTGCTCTGGTATAGAATGTTTTTGTATTGGCTCTACGTTTGAATATTAAGTAATTGTTGTGCATTCAGTGCAGTCAACAATTAGGGGCCGGTATGTTAGAGCCGATTTGGGCATATTTTGTATAAAAGACTGAACATACTGAGCTCCATGTACATTTGTGTAAATATATTAAATATTAATGTATATGATGAAATATTAGGTACGTACCTTTATGATTTATTTACTGGATTGAGATATATTCATTTGTTATTAGTGTAACTCAGTTTTTGGCCCCCCCTCTTGCCCATTCATTGTACTGTGTTAATTGTGTTAGTATAAAGGCAGGAAGTTGGGCCTTCGGGGGGAGGAGTCCTTGCTAGATGCGGGAGCGGTATAGTTTTTTGACCATATAGACATACAGAAATACAGACAGACAGGTCATATTATATTATGTATTTGCATTTCAAGTAATCTCTGCTTTAAGTTGATTGGAGAATACCTTTTTGTTAGATAAGAAGAATAAACATTTTTTGTTGCACTATATCCCTGGATCTCATTGAATGTTTGGCCGTTTAGAAACGTTGAGTGTGGACTGTATGCATCCGAAACAACCCCGCTTCAGGCTAGGGCAGTGGCTATGGTAAAGAGGAAAGGAAGCCACTACACTGTTGACGCCTTAGGGTTGAGTTTGAGTTGTACAAAATGATCAACAGTGTGGAGATGTTTCAGGAGGTATGGGGGCTCAGGGGGGCTGTCTGTACGGCTGGAGAGGATGGGGTTGGATGGACGGTTGGAATGTGGTGCTGGATGTTGTATTGTACTGTGGTGTTGGGTACTGGATAATGTGATTTTTTGGAGGTTGTGGTGTCACACAATGTGCTTTTAGGGGTGGGGGTGTTAGTGTAATGAGGATGGCTCATTAAAGTAAGACAAGTCAGTCTTTCTCTCTCTCTTAACAGAGCTCTGCACAGGCAGCAGTGGAGGACAGTGATAAGATCTTTACCGAGCTGATCCGCTCCATTGAGAGAAGGCGCTCTGAGGTGAAGGAGCTGATCAGAGCCCAAGAGAAGGCTCAAGTGAGTCAAGCTGAAGGACTGCTGGAGCAACTGGAGCAGGAGATAGCTGAGCTGAGGAAGAGAAGCACTGAGCTGGAGCAGCTCTCACACACAGAGGATCACATCCATTTCCTCCAGGTAACTCAACTGCCTTGATACATGTGATATGAAATTAAAACTCAATCATTTGGTTCTGCTCTCTATCCCTCTCTCTCTCTCTCTCTCTCTCTCCCTCTCTCTCTCTCTCTCTCTCTCTCTCCCCCCAGAGTTATCAGTCTCTCTCCGGTACCAGTGTATCTTCAGACTTACCCAGCATCGTTGTCCGTCCTCTTCAGTACTTTGGAGATGTGAGTAAGACTGTGTCTGAACTGAGAGAGAAACTAGAAGACGTCCTTAAAGGAGAATGGACCAAGATCTCCACTACAGGTGTGTTGAAAATAATAAGAACATCAACTTTAGACCATTGAAAGTTCCCTACTAGTCATATACATGTGGAATATGGTATGATGATAACATTCCCTCTCTCTGTGAATGTGTTTGTGTGTCTGTAGTGAATATAGTGGATGTTGTACTGCCTCCAGAGCCCAAGACCAGAGAACAGTTCTTACAATGTGAGTCTCTTTATTCTGAAGTAACTAACAGTCTCTTTTTACTGACACTCCTAACAATCCCTCTAGAAATATATAGCAATAGTAGATCTAATCAAAGACTGGGTATCTATCTGACTCCTCATATTTCTCTGATTTGATCTCTGCTGTGCTCTAATCAAAGACAGGGTAGATACAGTATCTGACTTCACGTATTGTTCTAACTCCCCTCATTGGTCTCTGCTCTGCTCTTCTCCCAGATTCCTGTCAGCTCACACTGGACCCAAACACAGCCGACACACACCTCTCTCTGTCTAAAGGGAACAGAAAGGTGACCTATAGAGACCAAGTCCAACCATATCCTGATCATCCAGACAGATTCACCAACTGCTTGATGGTTCTGTGTAGAGAGGGTCTGTCTGGACGCTGTTACTGGGAGGTGGAGTGGAGTGGGTGGTGGGTTGATACAGCAGTCTCATATAAAGACATCAGCAGAACAGGGACAGATGGTGGATTTGGATACAATGACAAGTCCTGGAGTTTAGTGTGCTCTAGAGGTGGTTATTGTTTCAGACACAATAATGTTGAGACTAAAGTACCAGGCCCTCAGTCCTCCAGAGTAGGAGTGGACCTGGATCACAAGACAGGTACTCTGTCCTTCTACAGTGTCTCTGACACAATGACCCTCCTCCACAGAGTCCAGACCACATTCACTCAGCCCCTCTATCCTGGGTTTTATCTCTATAATGGTACTGCTGAGCTGGTTAAACTGTAGTAGGGTCCACATAGATACTAGTCATGCTGGTGTAGTCTATAGCAGAGCTGGTTAAACTGTAGTAGGGTCCACATAGATACTAGTCATGCTGGTGTAGTCTATAGCTGAGCTGGTTAAACTGTAGTAGGGTCCACATAGATACTAGTCATGCTGGTGTAGTCTATAGCTGAGCTGGTTAAACTGTAGTAGGGTCCACATAGATACTAGTCATGCTGGTGTAGTCTATAGCTGAGCTGGTTAAACTGTAGTAGGGTCCACATAGATACTAGTCATGCTGGTGTAGTCTATAGCTGAGCTGGTTAAACTGTAGTAGGGTCCACATAGATACTAGTCATGCTGGTGTAGTCTATAGCTGAGCTGGTTAAACTGTAGTAGGGTCCACATAGATACTAGTCATGCTGGTTTAGTCTATAGCTGAGCTGGTTAAACTGTAGTAGGGTCCACATAGATACTAGTCATACTGGTGTAGTCTATAGCTGAGCTGGTTAAACTGTAGTAGGGTCCACATAGATACTAGTCATGCTGGTGTAGTCTATAGCTGAGCTGGTTAAACTGTAGTAGGGTCCACATAGATACTAGTCATGCTGGTGTAGTCTATAGCTGAGCTGGTTAAACTGTAGTAGGGTCCACATAGATACTAGTCATGCAGGTGGTGATGGTCCCCAGATATAATACTCTGTTTTTCTGTACAATCATTTTTGTCTGACTGATTCAATCATCAGAGTTTAATTAAAACTTAAAGTATTTTTATCAAATGCAATGTTTTAATTGGCTACATTTACATTAATCATGATGTTTGCTGTTAATGTATGTTGGTTGGCATTCAGAACCATTGAAATGTTTTCTCAATTGGTTCTCTGTCTCAATGTAATTTTCCTCAGTATCATGGAACAGGTAGTGTTACTTACTTGCTAATTGAACTATATGGGCCGGTTTCCCGGACACAGATGAAGCCTAGTCCTAGACTAAAAAGCATGTTCAATGGAGAAGTCCGGGAAACCGGCCCTAAGTTTGGCATCTTTTATTCTCCCATACTGCTCAGTCAAGCAACATTAAACCTGTCCAGCAGGTGGTGCTATTAACCAAACAATAAATACAGCAGATATCTTGACTTGCCACTCAGTATATTTACATTTACGTAATTTAGCCGACACTCTTATCCAGCGCGACTTACACATTTAAATATCAGTAATGTTCAGAATTGTACTTTAATATCATTGGAGATTGATGGTCTTTTTAATCCACTATCTAGAGTCAGGAACAGATGAAGTTAGGTCTGCTACTGTTCAGTTATTAAATATGATTCATGGTGATGGGAAATAAAAAATACATCTAGTAGTAGTTTTCCTTTGCTATTTATTCCAAGGTGTGTCTTTAACTTGTAAATGGATTGTGTTGAAGCTGGCATGTGGTGTGGATGATAGAATAGAGTGAATAGAGGAGAGAAGAGAGGAGGAGAGGAGAACATAATATTGAAGACAGATAAGATAGAGAGAGAATTCATACCCAGGGGAGTTACTGACTCTGGCCCAAATGACACCCTGTTCCCTACGTAGTGCACTAGGCTACTTCTGACCAGATCAAAAGTAGTGCACTACATAGGGAATAGGGTGGAGATTTGCTCACTGTCATTAGAATGAAGATTTCCATCCAGGAGTTACTGTCTCTGTTCCAAATCTCTCCCTGTTCCCTACGTAGTGCACTAGGCTTCTTCTGACCAGATCTAAAGTAGTCTTCTAGATTTTACATGTTTTCTCCCTGTCGTTAGAAAATGACAATATGGTAATGACTTGAGTGGTTTCCTCCTCCTTTGTTTTTGTCTTTCTGTCTCTCTCTCTCTGTCTCTCTCTCTCTCTCTCTCTCTCTCTCTCTCTCTCTCTCTCTCTCTCTCTCTCTCTCTCTCTCTCTCTCTCTCTCTCTCTCTCTCTCTCTCTCTCTCTCTGTCTCTGTCTCTGTCTCTGTGTCTGTCTATCTCTCTCTCTCTCCCCTCAAACCGTATAGAAAGCAGACAACCTCAATATGGTTCCATTCCTGTAGTTATCAGGACACATGGGGTGTGGAACTATTATCTCCTTTCTAAGTTTGAACTTGTCCACTTCCCTTCATGGATTTAAAAGGAAATGACTCGTATATGTAAACTCCCTCTACCCCATGCCAACACCAATCCAATGCTTTGACATTTGAGAGGAGTAGTGAAGGAATGATACACTTCAGGAGGAAGGAGAGATTATTGGGACACACCCATGGAGTGATGATAGAGGGATGTGAAAGAGGAGAGAGGTAATGGTTGGACTTGACTTATTTATTCTCTCATTAGACTTATTCTGTTTCAATAACATAATTGCATAACACAAAATAAGTACATTTAAGGAAGTATCCATGTATTATAGATTTTATAATCACTTTTGTACTATTTTCACAAGTATGTGGTAAAATTTCACAACTCTTAATACAAAACTCAAAACAGATCATCAATAAGGCTGTTTTTTCAAAACTTTAAGCACATTTTCAATTGACTAAGTACAACACACAAAGGAAGTATCCTTGTATTATATCTTAATATGTGAAATGCTCACTTCCTCCCATAAGTCATTAGTAGTTGATGTAGGGTTTCATCTGTCAAAAGGTAAATCACACCTGGTGACTTATGAGTTATACATGTTATTACTGTGGAGTCACCATGATCAGATTACTGTGGTGTGTGTCTTAGTCTTTGATTAGTTTAGTCATCAAGGCTGAGAGGATGTATCTATTTGAAAGGGTGTCCTGGTCTTTGATCAGACCAAATGGTTGTAAAGTCCTCAAGACAATAGAATGGTTGTCAGGCAGTGGAGTCTGGTGGGAGGAGCTATAGCAGGACAGGCTCATTGTGATGTCTGGAATGGAATAAATGGAACTCAGTCAAACATGTGGTTTCATATGTTTTGTGTTTGATACGTTCCATTGATTCCATTCCAGCCATTACAATGAGCCCGTCCTCCCATAGCTCCTCCCACCAGCCTCCTCTGGTGTCAGACCTGCATGGTGCCTCAGGGTCTGTGTAGGAACAGTGAGGTGGGTGTGTTGGGAACATTATTCCCTATTTTTCATAGTTCCACAATCTATTAATAGCAAGAGATCTGCAAATCATGGTTATTTTATTTATAACTAGAGAATGGGCTGATTCAAACAAGACAAACATGCTTATTTTTAAAGTAAGGACAGGTCCAAGAAATGTTACTTGTAAAACTAAAATAACCAACACCCTTTCTTGTGATTGTAATATATAAAAATATAATAATATATTTCCATTCACATTGTGTGTGTGTGGTCCAATGTGTGAGGGGCTTGTTGTGATCCTGGGGGTAGTGCATTGGTCTGTACACTGACTGTATGCCTTCTTAAAATTGAGTTGCATCGGGTGGGGGGCTGTTAAAACTGTTTTGAATGGGGTGTGTTTTGGGGTCTGGGGTGAAATCAAACAGTGTATTCAAACTGGTTAGGGGTAGACTTAGACCCCCCAGAACATTCACACATCAAGCTTGGGACTCTTGTTGGATGCATTTGCAGTGTGTTTCGGTTGTGTTTCAGATGATGTTGTGCCCAATAGAATTGAATGGTAAATAATGTATTGTGTCATTTTGGAGCCACTTAAACATATTATGTTCTTATTTACAATACAAGTGACTCCAAAATGATTCAATACGTAATTTACCATTCAATTCTATTGGGATATTGTTTATAGATGAGGATATTGTTTTTATGCAGATTTTTGAATATTCGCATGAAAATCTGTTTCCATTTGACTGGCGTCAGATTTGAATATTGTAAAATCTTAATAAAAACATGTTCATTTTACCAGCAGAGATGTTTCCATCAAATTGACGTGTTGAAGATAAATGGCTGTGCGTGATAATATAATATGCCATTTAGCAGACGCTTTTATCCAAAGCGACTTACAGTCATGCGTGCATACATTTTTTTTGTGTATGGGTGGTCCCGGGGATCGAACCCACTACCTTGGTGTTACAAGCGCCGTGCTCTACCAGCTGAGCTACAGAGGACCACGTGATGACGAAATGCACATACAAATATATATTTTAGAAAATACTAATATATTTTTGCAGTTAAATTCCCATGTACCGGTTTAAAAAGTTATGTTAAATGGGTTTCCATCACATTTTCAACTCTACCGATGGTTTTGTCAGATGTTTTGGGGGCATTATATAGCGACCATGCCCACTCTGGACAGGCTACCTACATGATGACATTATTATGGACAAAAATACCCTCAATATTTATTGGAAAGGAGCATCAAGCTCTTCACTGTGAACTTTCACCACCCTGTGAAGTTCAGCATAACTTATTTCATCTGTAGCTTAATAAACTGCATGGTTTCCCGAGTCGTAGTGGGAGGACCACACCACATATCATCGTGTGACTCCAAGTTTACTTCAATATGATGGTTATTATATCAATATTTGTGCATAAAGCCGTTTCCACCGCCATTTCTCGCTTAATTAATTATACAGAGGTATTTGCACCCCACTGCATCCACATGTTTCTTTACAATTTATGATCATTTTACATGACTGAAAATGAAAGAGAACTTTTGATTTGACATATTCATCATTCACCACTGTGGCTTCTGAATAAGTCACTGTACATTTATGGAACCTTTAAAACGTTGTAATGTTTTACCACAACCTTATATTTGGTTACACGTCACTATGGCTTCCATCCCTATATACCTCAGTGCATCCATCCAGGACTAACGTCTCCAAACAGATCTAAAAGGCCTCCCCCACCACTCAGACTTTCAAAGAAATTAAAGTTATCTCTGATACTCTGCTGTGCAGTTTGTGGTATGGACATTGCAGAGGCCCTTTTAAAATATCCACTCTGCTGTCTGGATCTACCAAAAGGATCCAGTTACTACTCCCTGTGGACACAGCTGTATGCAACGTCATCTTCTTAGCTTGACTTCCATCCCCCAAAAACCTGTAGATACAGAGTACACAGTCAAGAGGAAGCCACTCCCTGTCCTCTGGTGTAGAGTTCCATGAAACAGAAAGTCATTTTTGACACCCTGTTGCTCAACCTTCAGGTGAAAGCACTAAAATGGCTGACAATCTAGAACTGTTCTGTTGCTCCGTCTGTCTGGATCCACTGAAGGATCCGGTGACGACTGCCTGTGGACACAGCTACTGTATGGGCTGTATTAAAGAAAGCTGGGATCAGGATGATCTGAAAGGTGTCTACACCTGTCCCCACACTCTAAACAATGCTGGGTTGTTTGGTTGACCCAAATGTTGGGTTGCAGGCATTGGGTCACTTAGTTGGGTTGTTTTCTTTAAAAACTGCTGGGTTATGGATGCTGGGTGTTGGGTTATTGTTGCTTGGTTATTGAGATATGACCCAGCAGGTCAGATCAGAAGACTGTAGGCATAGTTTAGTAGGGGTGTGGCTTTCAGATAGTTATTTTTAGCCACCCATGAGAGTAAATATATTTCCTGTTCATCTGGTCTGTTGCGTAGTTAGCACATGTTAAGGTTGAACATTGACATTTTTGTAGCTTCAATTATGCTTATAGAGTTTCCTAAAAGTCCACGTATGTCTCATTGTTGGGCTATGATACAGTGGTATACCTTATTATAATATGTAATAAATACTCTACATATTATAGAAGAATTTAATAAGGAAAAATTGAGTTTACAGTATGTAAACGCCTTAAAATAACCTACAGTAAGGATGACATTAAAACAGACCCAGTTGCTAAGGCAACCAAGCATGACATTAAAACAGACCCAGTTGCTAGGTCAACCAAGCATGACATTAAAACAGACCCAGTTGCTAGGTCAACCAAGCATGACATTAAAACAGACCCAGTTGCTAGGTCAACCAAGTATGACATTAAAACAGACCCAGTTGCTAGGTCAACCAAGCATGACATTAAAACAGACCCAGTTGCTAGGTCAACCAAGTATGACATTAAAACAGACCCAGTTGCTAGGGCAACCAAGCATGACATTAAAACAGACCCAGTTGCTAGGGCAACCAAGCATGACATTAGAACAGACCCAGTTGCTAGGTCAACCGAGTATGACATTAAAACAGACCCAGTTGCTAGGTCAACCAAGCATGACATTAAAACAGACCCAGTTGCTAGGTCAACCAAGCATGACATTGAAACAGACCCAGTTGCTAGGTCAACCAAGCATGACATTAGAAAAGACCCAGTTACTAGGTCAACCAAGCATGACATTATAACAGACCCAGTTGCTAGGTCAACCAAGCATGACATTAAAACAGACCCAGTTGCTAGGTCAACCAAGCATGAGAGTAAAAAATACCCAACTGATGGTTAAATTAACCCGTGTTCTGTTAATACTAACAACCCAACATATTGGGTTATTCACGCAACCAAACTGTCTGGGTCAAAATAACCCAACATGTTCTTTCCACTACTTAACCTGCGCTGGGGTACTAAATAAACCAGATTGAGTGCAGTGCAGACATACCTTCACCCCAAGACCTATTCTGAACAGGATTGCTGTGCTCGCCTAAGTGGTGGAGAAACTGAAGAAGACAGGACTCCAAGCTGCTTCTCCTGCTCACTGTCATGCTGGAGCTTTAGATGTGGGGTGTGACATCCTCAGTCCAGACAGACCTTCACTCCAAGGCCAAATCTGAGGAAAAATAACATGTTGGCTGAAGTGGTGGAGAAACTGAAGAAGACAGGACTCCAGGCTGCTCCCCCTCCTGCTCTGTGCTATGCTGGACCTGGAGATGTGGTGTGTGATTTCTGCACTGGGACCAGAAAGCAGAAAGCCCTCATGTCCTGTCTGGTGTGTCTGGCCTCTTACTGTGAGACTCACCTCCAACCTCACTATGAATCTCCTGCTTTGAAGAAGCACCAGCTGGTCAAAGCCACCGTACAGCTATAGGATCAGCTTTAACATTGCAGATATATTGGGGCTTCTATCTGTGGAATTGTCTGCATCATTTCCAATCCCCCATATATATGTTTTGTAAATATTATTTTAAATATATTTTCCTTCTTTATTATTTTCCCCTAACCCTACCACCCCTCCTAAACTAATGGACAACAATACTTACGCTTCCACTTCCAGCTTAAAAATGTACATACTACATACATTTCACAGACACTACATTTTACATTAGTTATCTTTTGTTTGTTTTTAGTCCCCGCCTTCAGCTACCCTCAGCCCCTCCCATCTATCTCTGAAGACCATCCATTTTTGATTTCTAGCTGCCATACAGTGCATTCGGAAAGTATTCAGACCCTTTGACTTTTTCCACATGTTATTACGTTACAGCCTTATTCTAAAATTGATTAAATAAAACATGTTCCTCATCACTCTACCCACAATACCACATAATGACAAAGCGAAAACAGGTTTTTATTTTTACACACTTATTGAAAATACAAGACAGAAATACCTTATTTACATAAGTATTCAGACCCTTTGCTATGAGACTCAAAATTGAGCTCAGGTGCATCCTGTTTCCATTGATCATCCTTGAGATGTTTCTACAACTTGATTGGAGTCCACCTGTAGTAAATTCAATTGATTGGACATGATTTGTAAAGGCACACAGCTGTCTATATAAGGTCCCACAGTTGACAGTGCATGTCAGAGCAAAAACCAAGCCATGAGGGTGAAGGAATTGTCCGTAGAGCTCTGAGACAGGATTGTGTTGAGGCACAGATCTGGGGAAGGGTCCCAAAACATTTCTGCAACATTGAAGGTCCCCAAGATCACAATGGCCTCCATCATTCTTAAATGGAAGAAGTTTGTAACCACCAAGACTCTTCCTAGAGCTGGCCGCCTGGCCAAACTGAGCATCGGGGGAGAAGGGCCTTGGTCAGGGAAGTGACTAAGAACCTGATGGTAACTCTGACAGAGCTCCAGAGTTCCTCTGTGGAGATGGGAGAAACTTCCAGAAGGACAACCACCTCTGCAGCACTCCACCAATTAGGCCTTTATGGTAGAGTGGCCAGACGGAAGCCACTCCTCAGTAAAATACACATGACAGCCTGCTTGGAGTTTGCCAAAAGGATCCTAAAGGACTCTCAGACCATGAGAAAGAAGATTCTCTGGTCTGATGAAACCAAGATTGAACTCTTTGGCCTGAATGCCAAGCGTCACGTCTGTAGAAAACATGGCACCATCCCTATGGTGAAGCATGGTGGTGGCAGCATCAGGCTGTGGGGATGTTTTTCAAAGGCACGGACTGGGAGAATAGCCAGGATCGAGGGAAAAATGAACAGAGCAAAGTACAGAGAGATCCTTGATGAAAACCTGCTTCAGAGCGCTCAGGATCTCAGACTGGGGTGAAGGTTCAACTTCCAACAAGACAACAACCCTAAGCACACAGCCAAGACGCAGGAGTGGCTTGGGGACAAGTCTCTGAATGTCCTTGAGTGGTCCAGCCAGATCCTGGAGTTGAACCCAATCGACCATCTCTGGAGAGACCTGAAAATAGCTGTGCAGCACTGATAGCAACAACAACCACCGCAGAAAAGTTGGCTGTGTTTACAGACAGACAGACAGACAGACAGACAGACAGAGGTTGTTTACTATGACTGGATGAAGGGATACAGTGTTGAAGGCTTCCTTTAGGTCTCCTGGTTTCTTGGGATTTAAACAGTGAATACAGTGAGATAGTCCTAACCATTCAATCAATGTACAGAACAAACAGTCATCATTAACACTATACAGAGTGGAGCCTATGGATATAATATATTATCTTATAATAGAATAGAATAGAATTTTATGAATAGAAAATAATAACTGTTTTGACATGAAAGCACAGCCAGATGATTTGACTTGACAGTGTGTCTCTATACCTCAGTCTCTGAAGTCACCCAGCAATGGTTAGGATTATTAGAGAAGCTTTTCCTGCTGAAAGGCAGTTTCATTTCATCTGGTTGCAGAAACAATTCATTGGATATGTTCATAACCCCGTCCACCTATAAGATGTGGGAGGTTTCTGTCTGACTAAGAAGAGATACAAATAACTCTGATTGTAAAACGTCTTCTCTTTTTAGTCCTAGATATGGCTAGGGTTAGGGTTACTGCTGAATGTAGTAACTCTAACCCTGACCCTAGGCCTAACAGTAATACCCACACTGTAATGTAAAGTATTACCTCATTCTCAATGATCAGTCAATACATACAGTATTCATTTAAACTACAGTATATTGTATCAATATCAAGCCCCCCCATTACAACCACTTATTAATTATTATAGACACTTATAATACACTTATGTGTTATAACACTGATTATAAGGAATTATGAAGCTTGTTATAATAATTATAATATGTACTTCATAGGAACTGTTACCCTTTATATATTCTAACAACTCATATTGTTAGATTTATTCCAAATGAAGGGCCCTAACCTAGGAACTAAAATCTTTGTCTCCCTCACCTCGTTGCATGCAGTTCTCTCTCTATCCCTCCCTCCCTCCCTCCCTCCCTCCCTCCCTCCCTCCCTCCCTCCCTCCCTCCCTCCCTCCCTCCCTCCCTCTAACCTCACCTATCTGGCAGATCCAGCAGTTCTCTCTCTCTCCCTCCTTCCTCTAAATTATCCCTCCCTGCATCCCTCCTTCACTCCATCTAACCCCAACTCTCTGGCAGAACCAGGAAGTCCCTCCCCCTCGCACAAACTATTTTCTGAGAAAACGAAACTGATCTGAGTCTCTGTGTCGTCTGTCTGTGTGAGAGTGAACAACTGTCCAAATGGCTCAGCAGGGAGTTCTGCTGGACCAGGACCAGTTCTGTTGTTCTGTCTGTCTGGACGTACTGAAGGAACCAGTCACCATCCCCTGTGGACACAGTTACTGTAGGAACTGTATTGAGGGCTGCTGGGATCAGGATGTTCTGAAAGGGGTCTATAGCTGTCCTCAGTGCAGAGAGACCTTCACTCCAAGGCCTAATCTGAGGAAAAATAACATGTTGGCTGAGATGGTGGAGACTCTGAAGAAGACAGGACTCCAGGCTGCTCCCCCTCCTGCTCTGTGCTATGCTGGACCTGGAGATGTGGCGTGTGATGTCTGCACTGGGACCAGAAAGCAGAAAGCCCTCATGTCCTGTCTGGTGTGTCTGGCCTCTTACTGTGAGACTCACCTCCAATCTCACTATGAATCTCCTGCTTTGAAGAAGCACAAGCTGGTCAAAGCCACCGCACAACTACAGGAGAAGATCTGCTCTCATCATGACAAACTGCTGGAGGTTTACTGTCTTACCGATCAGCAGTGTATCTGTTATCTGTGTACAATGGATGAACATAAAGGCCATAATACAGTGTCAGCTGCAGCAGAGAGGACTGAGAAACAGGTAAGACCAGAACTACTTGTTGGTGACTGTCTGATAAACAAAGAATTAAAGATACAGTAGGATCTGAGGCTGTTTGAATATGAGATAATTCAAATGAAATATATCCACGGCAGAAGAAATATGAACACAAACTTTGGTGTATATTGAGTTTGCTCCAAATGTATCACCATTTTCTAAAGTCAAACACTATTATAATTCCGAATGCCCTTTTAGGAGTTCAAAGTTCAGTCTCAACCCCTTGATACATGTACACCTACCATAAACACTATAATCATTCACATAGCAACATAGAAAATATCATATGGTAAAGGGACTTCCTCAAGATTTTAGACCTTCCTCTCTATGGGCCCTATGTCCCATTACTATACTATTGATCTACTGGACAAATAAAGCTTGATAGCTCATTGAAGAGTGATTCTCCACAGAGGCAGCTGGGGATGAGTCAGCAGAAGGTCCAGCAGAGATTCCAGGAGAGAGAGAAGAAGCTGAAGAAGCTCCAAAGAGCTGTGAAGTCTCTCAAGGTGAGTATTGTTGACCAGAGGATTTTACCTGTCTCCTCCAGTCAGAGAGAGAGATAGGACCCCTCTCCAATCCCACTGACCCCACTATGCCTGGACCCCTTTCAGAGAATAGACTGCTTAATGTAACTGATGGGATATGAACCTGGGTCTTGATCATTACACCAAGAGGACATTCCCCATTGGGCCGTGGGCCGACACTGATTTTGAAGTTGCAGGCGGGGCCACCTCATCACATAACTTTAAGTAACCATGACTGACTCATGTCCCCTATACATACAGCGGCTTGCGAAAGTATTCTCCCCCTTGGCATTTTTCCTATTTTCTTGCCTTACAACCTGGAATTAAAATGGATTTTTTGGGGGGTTTGTATCATTTGATTTACACAACATGCCTACCACTTTGTAGATGCAAAATATTTTTTATTGTGAAACAAACAAGAAATAAGACAAAATAACACAACACTTGAGCGTGCATAACTATTCACGTGCATAACTGCTCCTTCAGGGTTATCTTTGGTTTCTTTGTTGCCTCTCTGATTAATGCCCTCCTTGCCTGGTCCATGAGTTTTGGTGGGTGGCCTCTCTTGGCAGGTTTGTTGTGGTGCCATATTCTTTCAATTTTTTAATAATGGATTTAATGGTGCTCCCTGGGATGTTGAAAGTTTCTGATATTTTTTTATAACCCAACCCTGATCTGTACTTCTCCACAACATTGTCCCTGACCTGTTTGGAGAGCTCCTTGGTCTTCATGGTGCCGCTTGCTTGATGGTGCCCCTTGCTTAGTGGTGTTGCAGACTCTTGGGCCTTTCAGAACAGGTGTACAGTGGGGGAAAAAAGTATTTAGTCAGCCACCAATTGTGCAAGTTCTTCCACTTAAAAAGATGAGAGAGGCCTGTAATTTTCATCATAGGTACACGTCAACTATGACAGATAAAATGAGAGAAAAAAATCCAGAAAATCACATTGTAGGATTTTTAATGAATTTATTTAACTAATTATGTGACTTCTGAAGGTAATTGGTTGCACCAGATCTTATTTAGGGGCTTCATAGCAAAGGGGGTGAATGCATATGCACGCACCACTTTTCCGTTATTAATGTTTTTGCATTTTTTTGAAACAAGTTATTTTTGTCATTTCACTTCACCAATTTGGACTATTTTGTGTATGTCCATTTCATGAAATCCAAATAAAAAACAATTTAAGTTACAGGTTGTAATGCAACAAAATAGGAACAACGCCAAGGGGGATGAATACTTTTGCAAGGCACTCTCTCGCTCTCTTTCTCAATTCAATTCAATTCAAAGGGCTTTATTGGCATGGGAAATATATGTTTACATTGCCAAAGCAAGTGAAATAGATAATAAACTAAAGTGAAATAAACAATCATTTCACTCACAAAAGTTTTAAAGGAATAGACATTTCAAATGTTATAATTCAAGTGCAAACAGAGTGAGCCATTCGCCAGACTGAGTTCTGGAGGTGAAATGGAAATGAATGAGGGAGAGTTAAGTGAGGTAGAAGGTGTGGTGAAGAGCTCAGAACCAGAGCCTGGCATCAATGGACATGATAAAGAAGAATCTGGTGCAGTAGGAGTTACATTTGTGGTTTCAGGGTGGGTGGGAAAGGAGTTGGGTGCAGTTGAATCAGTGAAGGTAACCTGTAGTGGACTTGTGATATTTGTTTCTGTTTCTTCTGACCAGAGGGAGTGGGCGCTCCGCGTCATGCAACTTGGGTCAAGATCTGTTTCTTGCTTTTCTCTTAGGAACAGGACACCATTGAAAGGAGTGATTTCTGGGGTAGCGTTAAGTGTGGAGGTGGAGCAATTAAAGTTGAAGATTCCTGGTGTTTGTGATGCCCGCCGTTTGGTGCAACACAGACCCGGTGGTGAGCGTGGTGAAACAGAGGAGTCACTGTCAGTCCTTTTGAGTTTTGACCCGACAAAGTCATGGTAGGATATATCAGTTATACTGTTAGAGCTTTTGTGGCGTATCCACTGTGCTGATTCAGGTGCAACGTTTATGATTGATGTTGCAGCAGTTTGTAGGAGGGAGATTCCAAGATGTGGGAAGTGTGCAGGAGGGCATGGGATAGAGGATTGTGTAGCTTCGGTGGATAAAGTTGTGTGTGTCAACTGTTGGGATGCCCATGTTGCTGGGGATCGGAAGTGTCCGGTGCGAGAGAGGCAGGTTGAGGTGGCTAGAGTCAGAGTAGTGCAGAAGGTGTCGTATGCTGAGACAGTGAAGAAAGTAGAGGAGGATGGGTCAAGGGTGAGAGATCCTGAGAGGATCCCTGTGAGTAGTAGATCTGTGCCAGCACAGAGGGATAGGCCAACGAGTGATATATGCTTTAGTAAAGTTAGCTTCTTAGAGTTCATAGCAATGGTTATCAACTGTACAGCAGAAATGGAACATAAATCACAGAAAATAGATGTTGTGGTGGCAGCTGCAGAGAACTATTTGGGCATACAAGATTAGACTTCAGAAGAGTTACAGGGTGTGTTGAGTGGTGGTGTCCCGTCCTCCCAGGCCGTTGGCATGGTGCAGGAGCAGATAGGGTCAAAGTAGTGGAATGGGGTAGTGGGTATTTAATGAGTGTAGGGTTAGTTGGAAGGGTGTTTTTTGTATTATTATAATTTCCCATTTTCCCATTTTGTGTCACAAAGTATAATAGATTTATATTATAGTCCAGTTGGGGGCGGTAATGCAACATATTGGATGCCAACCGCCTTTAAACTCCAAAGAAGAAGAACCGTTACATTATGTCTATGTACAGTATTGTAACGATGTTCATGTCTCTCTCATTCATTAACTTTCATGGTAGTTGGTTGTGTGGGTCTCTGGTTATGAATAGGGTGCTGACAGACAATTGTTGATGGATATTTATAGAGCTCTGATCAGGACGACAATTGATTACGGGTGTATAGTTTATCGAACAAGGCAAAACTTGGCTTCAGAAGCTGGACAGAATACAGTATATAGCTTTAAGGATATGTATTGGTGCATTTAAATCAACATCTGTATGTGCCTTACTGGTGGAGGCAGGAGAGATGCCTTTGTATGTACGGCGTAAAAAATGGTCATTATCTTATTGGGTTGAAAGGCTGTGAGGTTGAGCATCCCACTGCTACTGTTCTAGATGACTGTTGGGAATATACTAGTAGACAAGGCAGTGGTTTTGGTTGGACAGTTGGAAAGCTTGCTGATGAGAGTGGTTTGAGGGAGTTGGAGGTTGGCCCTTCTGTGGTGATAGGGGATGTTCCTCCATGGTTACTCCCAGACCCTGTTGTTGATCTAACCTTGGTAGAGAAAAGGAATGATTGGTCAGAAGTCAGTGATATTGAGAAACTGGTTGACAATTACATTGGTAGAAGTTTTTATGCTTTTTTACTGCTTTTCACAGATGGATCCAAGGACCCAGATAGTGGGCTCACAGGAGCAGGCATTTACGTTCCTGAATTTGATGTGCAGATATGTAGAAGACTAACAGATGAACTGTCAGTATACTCAGTTGAACTGTTGGTGATAATAGTTGCCCTCCAGTGGGTGGAGGACGTACAACCTGTTAGAATTATAGTATGCTCAGATTCTCTGTCTGTATTGAATAGTTTATCATCTGGTAAATCTAATAGGAGTGACCTGCTATTGGAGGTATTAATGTTATTATGGAGAATTGAGAGAATGGGTGTAGTAGTGAGATTCTGCTGGGTCCCAGCACATTCGGGTGTGGAAGGGAATGAAATTGTAGACCAGTTAGCTAAAAGAGCTTTGAAACTAGATATCATTGATATTAATGTTCCACTGGGTAGAGGTGAGGCCAAATGTAAGATCAGAGCCATTTTGATAGATGTGTGGCAGAAGAGATGGTACTCTGAGCACAAGGGCCGGCATTTATATGAATAGTTGACAGTTTTACAGAAAGGTCGATGGACCAAGATTCAAAAGTCAGATTAGGAAGGAAGATGTGGTGTTTACTAGATTGCGCTTAGGACATTGTACATTGATCTCGTCATTACATCTGGTTGGCAAGCATGGGAATGGTTTGAGTGTGGAGGGTATGGTCGATGAAACGGTGGAGCATGTGTTGTTATATTGTTGTAAGTATGTTGAAGAGAGGGAAAGATTGAAGTGTAGGGTCATTGAGGTTGGACGGGGTTGGGGGGTTTGGAAGGGATTTTGGGGATGGGGGAGGGTCTATTAGAAGTTAGTAGGGCTCTTTATTTTCTCAGAAGTACTGAGTTAGGTAGGAGGATTTAGAAATGTTGGAAACCGTGGTTGACCACACACTCCAGCACAGTAGGTGGCGGCATGCACCTTTAACGTTGGTTTGTGGACCGCCATTATATCATAGAAGAAGAAGTTGGTTGTGTGAGAGATTTGTGGTTCGTGAGGAGGGCTACTATTCTTTTTTCTTTTGGTTCTTGCGTATTTAATGAATTTATTTTCTCATGGTGGAGGGTTTGTTTATTGTTTTCCACTGTTTATCGTTTAGAGTTGAGGGGGGAGTAGGGGTAGTTTGTTAGGGCGGCGTGATGGCCTCAACCGAGTGGAGAAGAAACGCTGTCGCTTCGGGTCCGTTCCGGAGAAAGGTGTGGAGGAAGTTTTGCTCATGGTCGGCGAACAGGTTGGAGCGGAACATCTGCACTCTGCATCCAGAATGAACAAGGCGGTGGTTGTGTTAATGAAAAAGGTTTGTCTTGTTGTGAGGGGTGTGTTGGTGCAGATGTCGCCTCTTTCGATAAGAGTTGTGGTGGCTAATCTGCCTCCGTTTATTGCTTCCGAACAGACCCCAAGTAGTTGGTTAGTTTTGGTAAATTTGCAAGTGGTTTCCGTGTGCTCTCGGCTGGGTGCCAAGCGGAATCCGTTAAACATGTCTCTTTTCGTAGACAAGTGTTTGTTTCTTAACAAACTTCAAGGTTACACAGGGGAGGGGTGGAACACAGGGTTTGCTAGCACAGATAGTTTTGGGTGTTTCTAGTGTGGGGATCATCAGTTATAGGCTACAAGCAGCAATATGATTGATAGGTAGGACAGGTATTGAACCCAAATAATCCCTACTCAGATGCGCTAACCTCAACCCTAGTAAACATGCATTATAAAAACCTTCTATATAAAATTATCTCATATTGGGAGTAAATAGCCTCTGAATAGAAAAGAAAAAACACTGCATCTTCCAGCCCACCAATAAATGACATAATGCAACCTTGGCGGTTAGCATATTTACCTCAACATGCCCCTCGCTTGCGTGAGAAGGCAGAGTGCTCGATGCTGGTTGATGAATTTGACAATTAATGTACTAGGAAAATACGTTTTTGTCGACCAGAGGTGACTGAATTAATGTTTAGGCTTATTGATAATCATTATAGTAATGAAGTATAATTTCAAAACATGAAAGTTGTCAAGTGGTGGTGGTACCAGGAGGGAGGAGAGTAGAGCAGGGTCAAGTGGTGGTGGTACCAGGAAGGAGGAGAGTAGAGCAGGGTCAAGTGGTGGTGGTACCAGGAGGGAGGAGAGTAGAGCAGGGTCAAGTGGTGGTGGTACCAGGAGGGAGGAGAGTAGAGCAGGGTCAAGTGGTGGTGGTACCAGGAGGGAGGAGAGTAGAGCAGGGTCAAGTGGTGGTGGTACCAGGAGGGAGGAGAGTAGAGCAGGGTCAAGTGGTGGTGGTACCAGGAGGGAGGAGAGTAGAGCAGGGTCAAGTGGTGGTGGTACCAGGAGGGAGGAGAGTAGAGCAGGGTCAAGTGGTGGTGGTACCAGGAGGGAGGAGAGTAGAGCAGGGTCAAGTGGTGGTGGTACCAGGAGGGAGGAGAGTAGAGCAGGGTCAAGTGGTGGTGGTACCAGGAAGGAGGAGAGTAGAGCAGGGTCAAGTGGTGGTGGTACCAGGAGGGAGGAGAGTAGAGCAGGGTCAAGTGGTGGTGGTACCAGGAGGGAGGAGAGTAGAGCAGGGTCAAGTGGTGGTGGTACCAGGAGGGAGGAGAGTAGAGCAGGGTCAAGTGGTGGTGGTACCAGGAGGGAGGAGAGTAGAGCAGGGTCAAGTGGTGGTTTTACCAGGAGGGAGGAGAGTAGAGCAGGGTCAAGTGGTGGTGGTACCAGGAAGGAGGAGAGTAGAGCAGGGTCAAGTGGTGGTGGTACCAGGAGGGAGGAGAGTAGAGCAGGGTCAAGTGGTGGTGGTACCAGGAGGGAGGAGTGTAGAGCAGGGTCAAGTGGTGGTGGTACCAGGAGGGAGGAGTGTAGAGCAGGGTCAAGTGGTGGTGGTACCAGGAGGGAGGAGTGTAGAGCAGGGTCAAGTGGTGGTGGTACCAGGAGGGAGGAGAGTAGAGCAGGGTCAAGTGGTGGTGGTACCAGGAGGGAGGAGTGTAGAGCAGGGTCAAGTGGTGGTGGTACCAGGAGGGAGGAGAGTAGAGCAGGGTCAAGTGGTGGTGGTACCAGGAGGAGAGTAGAGCAGGGTCAAGTGGTGGTGGTGGTACCAGGAGGAGAGTAGAGCAGGGTCAAGTGGTGGTGGTCGTACCAGGAAGGAGGAGAGTAGAGCAGGGTCAAGTGGTGGTGGTACCAGGAGGGAGGAGAGTAGAGCAGGGTCAAGTGGTGGTGGTACCAGGAGGGAGGAGAGTAGAGCAGGGTCAAGTGGTGGTGGTACCAGGAGGGAGGAGAGTAGAGCAGGGTCAAGTGGTGGTGGTACCAGGAAGGAGGAGAGTAGTGCAGGGTCAAGTGGTGGTGGTACCAGGAGGGAGGAGAGTAGAGCAGGGTCAAGTGGTGGTGGTACCAGGAAGGAGGAGAGTAGAGCAGGGTCAAGTGGTGGTGGTACCAGGAAGGAGGAGAGTAGAGCAGGGTCAAGTGGTGGTGGTACCAGGAAGGAGGAGAGTAGAGCAGGGTCAAGTGGTGGTGGTACCAGGAAGGAGGAGAGTAGAGCAGGGTCAAGTGGTGGTGGTACCAGGAAGGAGGAGAGTAGAGCAGGGTCAAGTGGTGGTGGTACCAGGAAGGAGGAGAGTAGAGCAGGGTCAAGTGGTGGTGGTACCAGGAAGGAGGAGAGTAGAGCAGGGTCAAGTTGTGGTGGTACCAGGAGGGAGGAGAGTAGAGCAGGGTCAAGTGGTGGTGGTACCAGGAGGGAGGAGAGTAGAGCAGGGTCAAGTGGTGGTGGTACCAGGAAGGAGGAGAGTAGAGCAGGGTCAAGTGGTGGTGGTACCAGGAGGGAGGAGAGTAGAGCAGGGTCAAGTGGTGGTGGTACCAGGAGGGAGGAGAGTAGAGTAGAGCAGGGCCAAGTGGTGGTGGTACCAGGAGGGAGGAGAGTAGTGCATGGCCAAGTGGTGGTGGTACCAGGAAGGAGGAGAGTAGAGCAGGGTCAAGTGGTGGTGGTACCAGGAAGGAGGAGAGTAGAGCAGGGTCAAGTGGTGGTGGTACCAGGAAGGAGGAGAGTAGAGCATGTTCAAGTGGTGGTGGTACCAGGAGGGAGGAGAGTAGAGCAGGGTCAAGTGGTGGTGCGCAGGCTGTGGAGAAAGCGGTGGTGGGGAGGGTTGCAGCTGGGCTACATGAGCTGAGGCAGGTTTCTGTAGTAACAGAGACTCCGGTGGGCGAAGGCTTGGTGGGCTCATCCCAGGAAATATTGCCTGTCATTGGGGAAGAGGCACTGATCATGGGGGAAGTGCAGGGGGGCAGAGACTGGGGAGGAGGAGGACGGTACCGTGCCAATGGAGGAGGAGGAAGAGGGGGGTGGTGAGTCTGCGGGAGCGGAGGACAAGGCGTCTCGTTTTCAGACGGCTCATTGGATCCAGAGCTGACAGCCAGTCAGGCTGAGGGCCCAGTATATACGGTGAGAGAACTTTCTAGGTTCCTGATGGAGACTAAAGGGGAAAAAGAAGGTTCTGCTGGAGTCTTATTTGAATGATCCTGGAAGGTTTGTAAGGTCAGTACAACACGTGATGAAGAATGAGGGGTTTAGTGTCCTCTCACCCAGGAAGCGGTATAGGCTGAGAAAATGGGTCATGGGTTCTTAAGGGCATGTCTTCAGAATCTGCTTAAATGGATGGTTTTTTCTGGCATGGCGGCTTTATGGGCTTCTCTACTGGTTTCTGATTGTGGTGATTTTCGGCCAAAAACATTTAAACGTGATTTTTTTGCAAGAGACACACAGTGATGTGATTAATTAAGTGTATTGGGGGTCTGGTGGAAAGGGGGCGCAGGTGCTGAGCCATGGCACAAATCTTAGTGCAGGGGTAGCAAAAGAGGTGTGTAAGGGTAGGTTGTTAGTGGTTAGAGCCAAAATCAATGACCTTGTCTTTGCTTTCCAAAATGTGTCTGCACCTAGTACAGGGCTCAGTTCTCTGTTTCACCAGGGCCCAGGCAGGTGGGTCTCCCGAGTGGCCCAGTGGTCTAAGGCACTGCATCACAGTTCTAACTGTGCCACTAGATCCTGGTTCGAATCCAGGCTCTGTCGCAGCCGGCCGTGACCGGGAGACTCATGGGCGGCGCACAATTGGCCCAGCGTCGCCCAGGGTAGGGGAGGGAATGGCCGGCAGGGATGTAGCTCAGTTGATAGAGCATGGCGTTTGCAACGCCAGGGTTGTGGGTTCGCTTCCCACGGGGGGCCAGTATAAAAAAAAATATATATATATATATATATGTATATGTATGTATTCACTAACTGTAAGTCGCTCTGGATAAGAGCGTCTGCTAAATGACTAAAAAAAAAAAAAAAAAAAAGGTGTCCTATTGGAAATTCCATGTCAAGCTCTTCCAAGATGTCACTTTTTGCTCAAACTTCCAAGGCTTTTGGGAGAGGTGGGGACAGCAGAAGGGGGAGTAACTTCTGTTGTGGGGGAGATGAGGGAGCCTGATGGGTGGGTAACTTCTGTTGTGGGGGAGATGAGGGAGCCTGATGGGTGGGTAACTTCTGTTGTGGGGAGATGAGGGAGCCTGATGGGTGGGTAACTTCTGTTGTGGGGGAGATGAGGGAGCCTGATGGGTGGGTAACTTCTGTTGTGGGGAGATGAGGGAGCCTGATGGGTGGGTAACTTCTGTTGTGGGGGAGATGAGGGAGCCTGATGGGTGGGTAACTTCTGTTGTGAGGAGATGAAGGAGCCTGATGGGTGGGTAACTTCTGTTGTGGGGGAGATGAGGGAGCCTGATGGGTGGGTAACTTCTGTTGTGGGGGAGATGAGGGAGCCTGATGGGTGGGTAACTTCTGTTGTGGGGAGATGAGGGAACCTGATGGGTGGGTAACTTCTGTTGTGGGGAGATGAGGGAGCCTGATGGGTGGGTAACTTCTGTTGTGGGGGAGATGAGGGAACCTGATGGGTGGGTAACTTCTGTTGTGGGGAGATGAGGGAGCCTGATGGGTGGGTAACTTCTGTTGTGGGGAGATGAGGGAGCCTGATGGGTGGGTAACTTCTGTTGTGGGGGAGATGAGGGAGCCTGATGGGTGGGTAACTTCTGTTGTGGGGAGATGAGGGAGCCTGATGGGTGGGTAACTTCTGTTGTGGGGAGATGAGGGAGCCTGATGGGTGGGTAACTTCTGTTGTGGGGGAGATGAGGGAGCCTGATGGGTGGGTAACTTCTGTTGTGGGGGAGATGAGGGAGCCTGATGGGTGGGTAACTTCTGTTGTGGGGAGATGAGGGAGCCTGATGGGTGGGTAACTTCTGTTGTGGGGGAGAGGAGGGAGCCTGATGGGTGGGTAACTTCTGTTGTGGGGGAGATGAGGGAGCCTGATGGGTGGGTAACTTCTGTTGTGGGGAGATGAGGGAGCCTGATGGGTGGGTAACTTCTGTTGTGGGGGAGATGAGGGAGCCTGATGGGTGGGTAACTTCTGTTGTGGGGAGATGAGGGAGCCTGATGGGTGGGTAACTTCTGTTGTGGGGAGATGAGGGAGCCTGATGGGTGGGTAACTTCTGTTGTGGGGAGATGAGGGAGCCTGATGGGTGGGTAACTTCTGTTGTGGGGAGATGAGGCTGTGGAGTTGTACTCTGATTTATAGAGGGCAGAACTCTGTGGTCCTCTGTAGCTCAATTGGTAGAGCATGGCGCTTGTAACGCCAGGGTAGTGGGTTCGATCCCCGGGACCACCCATATGTAAAAATGTATGCACATGACTGTAAGTCGCTTTGGATAAAAGCGTCTGCTAAATGGCATATTATTATTATTATTATTATTATCCTGGGTTTTCTCAGGTTCTGCTCACAGACCTTTCCAAACTCTCTCTGTCACAGAGAATTGACATTTCCCTGGCCTTTCACAAACTCTCAGCTGCCGTCTCTCAGACGGTCTGCCTCTGATTTTTTTTTTTTAAAGGTCTGGGAAGTTATTGGACGTGTGTTGCGTGAGTGCGTCGGGGTGGGGGAGCTGCTGCTAAGCTGTAGACGGGAGGCTTTGACTCTCCTGCCCAAAAAAGGGGATTTGAGCAACATAAAGAACTGGAGGCCTGTGGCATTGCTCTGTTTGGACTATAAGATGGACCAAACGTACTGTGTACCAGGACACCTAATCACAGACTATCTGTTCATAATCAGGAGAAAGCCTTTGATAGGGTGGACCATGAATATCTGTTCAATGTGTTGTTTGTGTTGTGGGGAGAATTTTGTGGCCTGTGTTCAAATGCTGTACGCTGGGGCTTCATGTATGGTCAAGGTGTGGGGAGGGCTCAGTAGGCCAGTCTGGGTAGGGAGGGGCATTCACCAGGGATGCCCTCTGTCAGGGCAGCTATACACTCTTGTTATTGAGCCCTTTCTGGGCCTGCTACGCAGGAGGCTACAGGGAGTGTGGGAGCCAGGCATAGGGTTGGGGACAGGTATAGCAGTGTCAGCATACGCTGATGACGTCTGTGTTGGTTAGGGATGAGCAGAACCTACAGGCCCTGGAGAATAGTTTGAGGGTGTACGAGGGGGCGTCTTCTGCTTAGGGAAACTGGGGCAAGAGTGAGGCTCTGTTATGTGGGGCATGGAGGGACAGGGCACCTCCGCAGCTTTCAGGGGGGTTGCAGTGGGGCTGTGAGTGGCTCAAGATGCTTGGGGTGTATCTGGGCACGGAGGGTTGGGATAGGAAGAACTGGGAAGGAGTGTCACAAGCGGTGGTGTCGAGGCTGACGAAGTGGAGGTGGCTCATCTCCCAAGTGGCATACAGAGGGACGGTGCTGATCATCAACAACTTGGTGGCATCCTCTCTATGGCTTAAATTGGCCATTCTCAACGCCCCCGGTGGTCTGCTTGTGGACCTGCAGCGCAAGTTAGTGAATATTTTCTGTTCAGGGCGGCAGCGTTCTGACTCAGCAGCACAGAGGCTACTGTACCGTACGGAGGTGGGCTGGAGGGAACCAGCATGTGCTCTGTTGAGGAGGGCTGGTGGTTTGGGGCTGGATCAGCAGATCTTCATCATGCGGCAGGAGAGACTCAATACAGCAGGGGTCTCTGATTTCTATGCTGCAGTACTGAGGGCTGGAGCAGCCTGAGGAGGGGCCACCACCGTTTCCACCACTGCAAGTGACAACAGAGACTGGGGACTGGCAGGAGAGTCCGGAGGACTTACTGACTTTTAACACTCTGAGCTTAGTGGGAGTGAAGGGGCATCAGTGGCAGGGGGTTGTGGGGGCTGAGAGCATGGCAGGGTATAGGTGGAGGGTGCTCTATAAGCTCCCAGTGCTGGAAAGGTCAGGGGTCGTCCAGTGGAGGGTATTACATGGAGCCCTGGACACCAATAGCTGGTTGGCTCGGGTTGACCTGGGAGTTGGGGAGGGGTGTCCGTTTTCTGCAATGACAGACTGTTCATCATGTTTTTTCTGTGTTGCCAGGGTAATGCCATTACTGTTGACGCCTTAGGGTTGAGTTTGAGTTGTACAAAATGATCAACAGTGTGGAGATGTTTCAGGAGGTATGGGGGCTCAGGGGGGCTGTCTGTACGGCTGGAGAGGAGGGGTTGGATGGACGGTTGGAATGTGGTGCTGGTTGGTGTATTGTACTGTGGTGTTGGGTACTGGATAATGTGATTGTGTGGAGGTTGTGGTGGCACGCAATGTGCTTTTAGGAGGGGGGGTGTTAGTGTAATGAGGATGGCTCATTAAAGTAAGACAAGTCTCTCTCTCTCTCTCTTAACAGCGCTCTGCACAGGCAGCAGTGGAGGACAGTGATAAGATCTTTACCGAGCTGATCCGCTCCATTGAGAGAAGGCGCTCTGAGGTGAAGGAGCTGATCAGAGCCCAAGAGAAGGCTCAAGTGAGTCAAGCTGAAGGACTCCTGGAGCAACTGGAGCAGGAGATAGCTGAGCTGAGGAAGAGAAGCACTGAGCTGGAGCAGCTCTCACACACAGAGGATCACATCCATTTCCTCCAGGTAACTCAACTGCCTTGATACATGTGATATGAAATAAAAACTCTCAATCATTTGGTTCTGTTCTCTCTCTCTCTCTCTCCCCCCAGAGTTATCAGTCTCTCTCCGGTACCAGTGTATCTTCAGACTTACCCAGCATCGTTGTCCGTCCTCTTCAGTACTTTGGAGATGTGAGTAAGACTGTGTCTGAACTGAGAGAGAAACTAGAAGACGTCCTTAAAGGAGAATGGACCAAGATCTCCACTACAGGTGTGTTGAAAATAATAAGAACATCAACTTTAGACCATTGAAAGTTCCCTACTAGTCATATACATGTGGAATATGGTATGATGATAACATTCCCTCTCTCTGTGAATGTGTTTGTGTGTCTGTAGTGAATATAGTGGATGTTGTACTGCCTCCAGAGCCCAAGACCAGAGAACAGTTCTTACAATGTGAGTCTCTTTATTCTGAAGTAACTAACAGTCTCTTTTTACTGACACTCCTAACAATCCCTCTAGAAATATATAGCAATAGTAGATCTAATCAAAGACTGGGTATCTATCTGACTCCTCATATTTCTCTGATTTGATCTCTGCTGTGCTCTAATCAAAGACAGGGTAGATACAGTATCTGACTTCACTTATTGTTCTAACTCCCCTCATTGGTCTCTGCTCTGCTCTTCTCCCAGATTCCTGTCAGCTCACACTGGACCCAAACACAGCATACACACGCCTCTCTCTGTTTAAAGGGAACAGAAAGGTGATCTATACAGACCAAGACCAACCATATCCTGTTCATCCAGACAGATTCACCAACTACTGTCAGGTTCTGTGTAGAGAGGGTCTGTCTGGACGCTGTTACTGGGAGGTGGAGTGGAGTGGGTGGTATGTTTATACAGCAGTCTCATATAAAGACATCAGCAGAACAGGGAAAGGTAGTGGATTTGGATACAATAACAAGTCCTGGAGTTTAGAGTGCTCTAGATGTGATTATTGTTTCAGACACAATAATGTTGAGACTGAAGTATCAGGCCCTCAGTCCTCCAGAGTAGGAGTGGACCTGGATCACAAGGCAGGTACTCTGTCCTTCTACAGTGTCTCTGACACAATGACCCTCCTCCACAGAGTCCAGACCACATTCACTCAGCCCCTCTATCCTGGGTTTAATATCTCTGGTACTGCTGAGCTGGTTAAACTGTAGTAGGGTCCACATAGATACTAGTCATGCTGGTGTAGTCTATAGCTGAGCTGGTTAAACTGTAGTAGGGTCCACATAGATACTAGTCATGCTGGTGTAGTCTATAGCTGAGCTGGTTAAACTGTAGTAGGGTCCACATAGATACTAGTCATGCTGGTGTAGTCTATAGCTGAGCTGGTTAAACTGTAGCAGGGTCCACATAGATACTAGTCATGCTGGTGTAGTCTATAGCTGAGCTGGTTAAACTGTAGTAGGGTCCACATAGATACTAGTCATGCTGGTGTAGTCTATAGCTGAGCTGGTTAAACTGTAGTAGGGTCCACATAGATACTAGTCATGCTGGTGTAGTCTATAGCTGAGCTGGTTAAACTGTAGTAGGGTCCACATAGATACTAGTCATGCTGGTGGTGATGGTCCCCAGATGTGATGATTCATTCTGCTCTGTTTTTATGAACAATGATTTGATTGATTTGATCTTCAGAAGATGTTATGAATTACAATTCAATGCATTCATATTTTTTTAAGTGCAATGTTTTAATCTTATATATTCACATTAATCATGATGTATGCTGTTAATGTATGTTGGTTGTCATTCAGAACCATTGAAATGTTTTCTCAATTGGTTCTCTGTCTCAATGTCATTTTCCTCAGTATCATGGAACAGGTAGTGTTACTTACTTGCTAATTGAACTATATGGGCCGGTTTCCCGGACACAGATGAAGCCTAGTCCTAGACTAAAAAGCATGTTCAATGGAGATGTCCGGGAAACCGGCCCTAAATTTGGCATATTTTATTCTCCCATACTGCTCAGTCAAGCAACATTAAACCTGTCCAGCAGGTGGTGCTATTAACCAAACAATAAAAACATCAGATATCTTGATTTACCACTCAGTATATCAGTAATGTTCAGAATTGTACTTTAATATCATTGGAGATTGATGGTCTTTTTAATCCACTACCCGGAGTCAGGAACAGATGAAGTTAGGTCTGCTACTGTTCAGTTATTAAATATGATTCATGGTGATGGGAAATAAAAAATCCATCTAGTAGTAGTTTTCCTTTGCTATTTATTCCAAGGTGTGTCTTTAACTTGTAAATGGATTGTGTTGAAGCTGGCATGTGGTGTGGATGATAGAATAGAGTGAATAGAGGAGAGAAGAGAGGAGGAGAGGAGAACATCATATAGAAGACAGATAAGATAGAGAGACAATTCATACCCAGGGGAGTAACTGACTCTGGCCCAAATGACACCCTGTTCCCTACGTAGTGCACTAGGCTACTTCTGACCAGATCTAAAGTAGTGCACTACATAGGGAATAGGGTGGAGATTGGAGATTTGCTCACTGTCATTAGAATGAAGATTTCCATACAGGAGTTACTGTCTCTGTCCCAAATCTCTCCCTGTTCCCTACGTAGTGCACTAGGCTTCTTCTGACCAGATCTAAAGTAGTCTTCTAGATTTTACATGTTTTCTCCCTGTCATTAGAAAATGACAATATGGTAATGACTTTAGTGGTTTCCTCCCCCTTTGTTTTTATTGGTTGTGTGTTATGTGTGTTGTTGTGTTAGGTTTTCCCCCTGTGTTCCTAATGGAAAATTAACAATGAATCACAAACAAATTATATTCCAGTTGTGTTTAGACAACTTCATGGCTGACATCCCCCAGAATTTTACCTGATGTTTTATTTATTATTTATTTTTATTTAACCTTTATTTAACCAGGTAAACCAGTTGAGAACAATTTTTCATTTACAACTGCGACCTGGCCAAGATAAAGCATAGCAGTGCGATAAAAACAACAACACAGAGTTACATATGGGGTAAAACAAAACAAAGTCAAAAATACAACAGAAATAAATATATATACAGTGTGTGCAAATGTAGCAAGTTATGGAGGTAAGGCAATAAATAGGCCATAGTGCAAAATAATTACAATTAGTATTAACACTGGAATGATAGATGTGCAAGAGATGATGTGCAAATAGAGATACTGGGGTACAAATGAGCAAAATAAATAACAATATAGGGATGAGGTAGTTGGGTGGGCTAATTTCAGATGGGCTGTGTACAGGTGCAGTGATCGGTAAGGTGCTCTGACAACTGATGCTTAAAGTTAGTGAGGGAGATAAGAGTCTCCAGCTTCAGAGATTTTTGCAATTTGTTCCAGTCATTGGCAGCAGAGAACTGGAAGGAATGGCGGCCAAAGGAGGTGTTGGCTTTGGGGATGACCAGTGAGATATACCTTCTGGAACGTATACTACATACTATGTTCTCTCTCTCAAACCATACACATTTATGTCATTTAGCAGACGCTCTTATCCAGAGCAACTTACCGTTAGTGCATGTATATATATATACATGACTGTATGTAGCTTTGGATAAAAGCGTCCGCTAAATGGCATATTATATTATTATTATTAGGGGTGTAACGATTCGTTTTAACAACGATTCGATTTGTATCACGATTCGTGGCTGTCGATACGATTCAAGGACGATATTGGTTCATTTAGAACGATACGATCCGAAACGATTCAGTGACATGAAATCGATTCAGTAACCTTTTAGCCAAAAATTCAACCAGTGTGACTGAAATAAATACCTGGATACTGGACAGTGCAGGTGAAGTTTCCTAGATTCCTGTTTCTTGTAATGGAATCAGGTATCAATTAATTATAAATATAAATAAACAAGTAAATAACAATGAATGGCAAATGCATTCACATTTTATTTGAATAAAGTGCAAACAACACTTTAGGTTGAATTAACAGGAAGTTAAAATTGTCTGATCTCATTTTCAATATTCAATACATTTTCAATAAAAGTACAGTAAGTTCAACCAACATTTCAACAGTAGGTTTACCTGCTACTTCTTCTTTTGTTTTTCAACATAAAAATATTACAATATTAATATCAAAAATAAAGTGCAACTAACATTTCTTCAGGTTGAATTAACAGTAGGTTTACCTGCTACTTCTGCTTTTGTTTTTCAACATTACAATACAATAAAAAATAAAGTGCAACTGGTCGCTCTGGATAAGAGTGTCTGCTAAATGACTACCAAAAAAATAAAAAATATTTTTTTTCATAAATATGAAAATGAAAAAAAAGACGACTACCAGGTGAACGCATAACTTACCACGTGCCCGTAGCCAAACACGTCTTTAAATGACCAGTGGGGTCGAATCCGGGTGGGGGGGTGTGATAACTGCCTGAATGGAGGTGAAGCTTCACTTAATCTACTTTGAAGCAGAGAAAAAAACGTAATGTTGGAGAAGCTGACTTAATCTACTTTGAAGCAGAAAAAAAAAATGAAAAATTATTTTTTCAAAAATATGAAAATGAAAAAAAAAAAGACATGGGGGCGTGCGGGACGCACTCGCTAAGCGGACCGGCACATTGAACGCGGGTCGGCGACTCCCCGCTTGCCAGGAGCCCTCCGAAAACGTGGACGGATCCTGCCGAGTAAGAAATGATACTCGGGAGGAGACAGAGAGAGGGAGAGGGGACTCTCTCCAATCCCACTGACCTCACTGTTGGGTACATGCTGTCTGGACTATTTTCAGAGAATAGACTGCTTAATGTAACCGACGGGATATGAACCAGGTCTACCGCGGGAGAAAGCAACAGCTTGACCGTTACACCAAGAGGACATTCCCTATTGGGCTGAGGCATAGCCTATTTTTCACATCTGATTTAATTTCATACAACTTAATATTGCTACACTAAAAATCTTTGTCTGGACAATAGCCCATTACTCAGCTTTTATTAGAAAATGAATGGCATGCCACTGTGATCATTTTCTGTGACGACAGAGTAAATTATTATGCAGCCTCAGAGGGGTGCCCAAACTTTTTCAGACGACTGGATGTACTTCATAGAAACTGTTACCCTTTATATATTCTAACCACTCTATTTAATGTATTCCATATTAAGGGCCCTAACCTAGGAACACAAATCTTTGTTCCTATTAACATTGTGGACAGTTCTCTCTCTCTTTCTCTCTCTCTCTCTCTCTCTCTCTCTCTCTCTCTTTCTCTCTCTTTCTCTCTCTCTCTCTCTCTCTCTCTCTCTCTCTCTCTCTCTCTCTCTCTCTTCTCTCTCTCTCTCTCTCTCTCTCTCTCTCTCTCTCTTACTCCACTGTTTTCACTCTTTCTCTCTCTTCACAGCTCTCTCTCTCTTTCGCTCTGACTCACTCCACTGTTTTCACTCTCTCTCTTCTCACAATTCACTTTCTCTCTCGTTCTGTCTCACTCCACTGTTTTCACTCTCTCTTTCTCTATCCTCACAACTCTCTCTGCCTCACTCGACAATCTGATTTATTGAATTTTACATGTGGTCTATATTAAAGGGCACTTCATTTAATATAACAGGCTTTTAAAAATGCAATATTGTTGCACAATTTGTATGTAGCCCTTTAAAGTATACAGGTTGAAAATGGCACTGATAAACGCCTAAATTGGTACGCAGTGGCTGTACAGTAACATGCTATACATGACTTCAGACCACAGGCTCTACGCTTCAGAGGACTAAATGTATTTTGAAAGATGAGACGTTGAGGACTATAATAAATACTGCTTTGATGTCATACAAGCAAGCAAAACACCCATGAGTCCAAATGTGCACTTCAAATGTTCTTATTATAAAACTCATGTCAAATACAGTGTCAACATTTATGATCACTATATTTGATGTATAGTTACAAGATGACATGACGTCATACCCTGGGTTATTCTGAACAGAATGAGCCTGTTTGTCTACTGTGAATAAACTTAGCCGTGGCATACGCACCTGAATGCACTCATGATTCCTATGCGCATCAAAATTACAATCTGTTTCCAGGAATGTTATTGTGAAAGCCTAACTCTGTAATATACTTTTTTATAACTTAGCTAATCATGTTGGCAATAGAACCAGATGATGCCATCTTCCTAAAAAATGTCTCAGGTGTTTTCAGGCCATTGTTCTGATGTTTGAAGCTCCTCAAGTTGAGGAATTTCACACCTCTGTGTGGGGGTTTCACAAGCCGTTAGGTTTAGATAGGAATTATAATTATGTCCAGTAGTCTGAATTGTGGCAGGGATGAGGAGGCTCAGTTTGTAGAGCATGGTATTTGCAATGCCAGGGTTTAGGGTTTGATTCCCACTGGGGGGCAGGTATGAAAAAAATAATTACACAAAAAATATATTAAGTCACTCTGGATAAGAGTGTCTGCTAAATGACTAAGAATAAACTACAGGGGTGCCCAAGGGCGCTGTTACTTTCATTCGAAAAATGTTGCAATGCTGTGTTGATCTGCTGTGGAGGTGTTTTTCCCAGCATTGCAACCTCCCTCCTCCCTGACCCAACAGCATAATGCAAGGAGAATGGCATGTTATATAGAAATATTGATTTGGAGAATGGCGTGTTATATATGAACATTCATTTGGAAGACAATTGCCCACCCAAGGTGTTGTCGCCTAGGCCATTGCTCTGATGTTTGAGGCTCATCTAGCTAAGGGATTTCACATGTCTGTGTGTGGTTTACACAATATGTAAGTTTTATGTCCAGAAGTCTGAAATTAATATATTTCCAGATTATGGTTGGGGGGCATATAAAGAGCAACATATGTGAAGATCAGCAGGCTCTGAATGGAGGTGAAGCTTCACTTAATCTACTTTGAAGCAGAAAAAAAAATATGAAAAAGTATTTTTTCTAAAATATGAAAATGAAAAAAAAGAAGACATGGGGGCGTGCGGGACGCACTCGCTAAGCGGACCGGCACATTGAACGCGGGTCGGCGACTCCCCGCTTGCCAGGAGCCCTCCGAAAACGTGGACGGATCCTGCCGAGTAAGAAATGATACTCGGGAGGAGACAGAGAGAGGGAGAGGGGACTCTCTCCAATCCCACTGACCTCACTGTTGGGTACATGCTGTCTGGACATTAAAACAGACCCAGTTGCTAGGTCAACCAAGCATAGACAGATAAGATAGAGAGACAATTCATACCCAGGGGAGTTACTGACTCTGGCCCAAATGACACCCTGTTCCCTACGTAGTGCACTAGGCTACTTCTGATCAGATCTAAAGTAGTGCACTACATTGGGAATAGGGTGGAGATCTTCTCACAATTCACTTTCTCTCTCGTTCTGTCTCACTCCACTGTTTTCACTCTCTCTTTCTCTATCCTCACAACTCTCTCTCTGCCTCACTCGACAATCTGATTTATTGAATTTTACATGTGGTCTATATTAAAGGGCACTTCATTTAATATAACAGGCTTTTAAAAATGCAATATTGTTGCACAATTTGTATGTAGCCCTTTAAAGTATACAGGTTGAAAATGGCACTGATAAACGCCTAAATTGGTACGCAGTGGCTGTACAGTAACATGCTATACATGACTTCAGACCACAGGCTCTACGCTTCAGAGGACTCAATGTATTTTGAAAGATGAGACGTTGAGGACTATAATAAATACTGCTTTGATGTCATACAAGCAAGCAAAACACCCATGAGTCCAAATGTGCACTTCAAATTTTCTTATTATAAAACTCATGTCAAATACAGTGTCAACATTTATGATCACTATATTTGACGTATAGTTACAAGATGACATGACGTCATACCCTGGGTTATTCTGAACAGAATGAGCCTGTTTGTCTACTGTGAATAAACTTAGCCGTGGCATACGCACCTGAATGCACTCATGATTCCTATGCGCATCAAAATTACAATCTGTTTCCAGGAATGTTATTGTGAAAGCCTAACTCTGTAATATACTTTTTTATAACTTAGCTAATCATGTTGGCAATAGAACCAGATGATGCCATCTTCCTAAAAAATGTCTCAGGTGTTGTCAGGCCATTGTTCTGATGTTTGAAGCTCCTCAAGTTGAGGAATTTCACACCTCTGTGTGGGGGTTTCACAAGCCGTTAGGTTTAGATAGGAATTATAATTATGTCCAGTAGTCTGAATTGTGGCAGGGATGAGGAGGCTCAGTTTGTAGAGCATGGTATTTGCAATGCCAGGGTTTAGGGTTTGATTCCCACTGGGGGGCAGGTATGAAAAAAATAATTACACAAAAAATATATTAAGTCACTCTGGATAAGAGTGTCTGCTAAATTACTAAAAATAAACTACAGGGGTGCCCAAGGGCGCTGTTACTTTCATTCGAAAAATGTTGCAATGCTGTGTTGATCTGCTGTGGAGGTGTTTTTCCCAGCATTGCAACCTCCCTCCTCCCTGACCCAACAGCATAATGCAAGGAGAATGGCATGTTATATAGAAATATTGATTTGGAGAATGGCGTGTTATATATGAACATTCATTTGGAAGACAATTGCCCACCCAAGGTGTTGTCGCCTAGGCCATTGCTCTGATGTTTGAGGCTCATCTAGCTAAGGGATTTCACATGTCTGTGTGTGGTTTACACAATATGTAAGTTTTATGTCCAGAAGTCTGAAATTAATATATTTCCAGATTATGGTTGGGGGGCATATAAAGAGCAACATATGTGAAGATCAGCAGGCTCTGAATGGAGGTGAAGCTTCACTTAATCTACTTTGAAGCAGAGAAAAAACCGGAATGTTGGAGAAGCTGACTTAATCTACTTTGAAGCAGAAAAAAAAAAATGAAAAATTATTTTTTCAAAAATATGAAAATGAAAAAAAAGAAGACATGGGGGCGTGCGGGACGCACTCGCTAAGCGGACCGGCACATTGAACGCGGGTCGGCGAATTCCCGGTCTTGCCAGGAGCCCTCCGAAAACGTGGACGGATCCTGCCGAGTAAGAAATGATACTCGGGAGGAGACAGAGAGAGGGAGAGGGGACTCTCTCCAATCCCACTGACCTCACTGTTGGGTACATGCTGTCTGGACATTAAAACAGACCCAGTTGCTAGGTCAACCAAGCATAGACAGATAAGATAGAGAGACAATTCATACCCAGGGGAGTTACTGACTCTGGCCCAAATGACACCCTGTTCCCTACGTAGTGCACTAGGCTACTTCTGATCAGATCTAAAGTAGTGCACTACATTGGGAATAGGGTGGAGATCTTCTCACAATTCACTTTCTCTCTCGTTCTGTCTCACTCCACTGTTTTCACTCTCTCTTTCTCTATCCTCACAACTCTCTCTCTGCCTCACTCGACAATCTGATTTATTGAATTTTACATGTGGTCTATATTAAAGGGCACTTCATTTAATATAACAGGCTTTTAAAAATGCAATATTGTTGCACAATTTGTATGTAGCCCTTTAAAGTATACAGGTTGAAAATGGCACTGATAAACGCCTAAATTGGTACGCAGTGGCTGTACAGTAACATGCTATACATGACTTCAGACCACAGGCTCTACGCTTCAGAGGACTCAATGTATTTTGAAAGATGAGACGTTGAGGACTATAATAAATACTGCTTTGATGTCATACAAGCAAGCAAAACACCCATGAGTCCAAATGTGCACTTCAAATTTTCTTATTATAAAACTCATGTCAAATACAGTGTCAACATTTATGATCACTATATTTGACGTATAGTTACAAGATGACATGACGTCATACCCTGGGTTATTCTGAACAGAATGAGCCTGTTTGTCTACTGTGAATAAACTTAGCCGTGGCATACGCACCTGAATGCACTCATGATTCCTATGCGCATCAAAATTACAATCTGTTTCCAGGAATGTTATTGTGAAAGCCTAACTCTGTAATATACTTTTTTATAACTTAGCTAATCATGTTGGCAATAGAACCAGATGATGCCATCTTCCTAAAAAATGTCTCAGGTGTTGTCAGGCCATTGTTCTGATGTTCGAAGCTCCTCAAGTTGAGGAATTTCACACCTCTGTGTGGGGGTTTCAAAAGCCGTTAGGTTTAGATAGGAATTATAATTATGTCCAGTAGTCTGAATTGTGGCAGGGATGAGGAGGTTCAGTTTGTAGAGCATGGTATTTGCAATGCCAGGGTTTAGGGTTTGATTCCCACTGGGGGGCAGGTATGAAAAAAATAATTACACAAAAAATATATTAAGTCACTCTGGATAAGAGTGTCTGCTAAATGACTAAAAATAAACTACAGGGGTGCCCAAGGGCGCTGTTACTTTCATTCGAAAAATGTTGCAATGCTGTGTTGATCTGCTGTGGAGGTGTTTTTCCCAGCATTGCAACCTCCCTCCTCCCTGACCCAACAGCATAATGCAAGGAGAATGGCATGTTATATAGAAATATTGATTTGGAGAATGGCGTGTTATATATGAACATTCATTTGGAAGACAATTGCCCACCCAAGGTGTTGTCGCCTAGGCCATTGCTCTGATGTTTGAGGCTCATCTAGCTAAGGGATTTCACATGTCTGTGTGTGGTTTACACAATATGTAAGTTTTATGTCCAGAAGTCTGAAATTAATATATTTCCAGATTATGGTTGGGGGGCATATAAAGAGCAACATATGTGAAGATCAGCAGGCTCTGAGGTTTTTTGGGCTAAAATATAGACATCCAGAAAGGTCTCAGGACAAGGCCCAAAATGAAGCCTGGTCTTAAATTTGAGGTGCTTTTGGGTGAGAGCATTAGATCCGGTAAGGATAGAAAAACATTTCAACCACAGGAACGCTCCTGAGGTTCTCCCGATCTGTGCAAGCCTACCCATGACCATGTGGAATTAATCCTTAACAGTGAAAACAGGGTGCATTTATTCAAACAGTTGACCGTGAACTCTTTTCCATAGAAATACATTGCCTGCTGCCCTAACTTCAACTTGATGCCTATGTGGGTTTATATTGCCATATCAAACTGTCTTCTTTGTCAACCCATCAGGCCACTATAAGGATTACCTGTGTTGAGTTTAAGCTTCCTGGAGCAACCGGAAGTGGGAAGATTGACCCTAAACATGGTTTAGATGTATCCACCAGCAGATAGTGAAAACGCTACATTCAACCCTCTGTAAAAAGTTTAGTTTTTCACGGATTGACCTGAAACTCAGGATTCTGTAAGAGCTTGTCCCAATGAGGCTATGTGTTTAATTACAGCTTCCTGTGACAACCGGAAGTGCCTTACATTGTGGTCATAGGTGCTATTTCGAAGGGTTAAAAAGGTCACATCCTTCCAAAATGTCACATGTGTGATTAGGCAACCCTCATGAACCCGTACATATTAGAAAACCAGGTTTTTATCCATTTGATTTTTTATAAAGCTAGAAAAAAATATATAAAAAAATAAAAAATATGAAGAAAATATGCATCACTAACCGTAAGTCGCTCTGGATAAGAGTGTCTACTAAATGACTACCAAAAAAATATGAAAATGAAAAAAAAGACGACTACCAGGTGAACGCATAACTTACCACGTGCCCGTAGCCAAACACGTCTTTAAATGACCAGTGGGGTCGAATCCGGGTGGGGGGGGGGTGATAACTGCCTGAATGGAGGTGAAGCTTCACTTAATCTACTTTGAAGCAGAAAAAAATATATGAAAAATTATTTTTTTAAAAATATGAAAATGAAAAAAAAGAAGACATGGGGGCGTGCGGGACGCACTCGCTAAGCGGACCGGCACATTGAACGCGGGTCGGCGACTCCCCGCTTGCCAGGAGCCCTCCGAAAACGTGGACGGATCCTGCCGAGTAAGAAATGATACTCGGGAGGAGACAGAGAGAGGGAGAGGGGACTCTCTCCAATCCCACTGACCTCACTGTTGGGTACATGCTGTCTGGACATTAAAACAGACCCAGTTGCTAGGTCAACCAAGCATAGACAGATAAGATAGAGAGACAATTCATACCCAGGGGACATTTTACATTTTACATTTTAGTCATTTAGCAGACGCTCTTAACCAGAGCGACTTACAGGAGCAATTAGGGTTAAGTGCCTTGCTCAAGGGCACATTAACGTCATTTAGCAGACGCTCTTAGCCAGAGCGACTCACAAATTGGTGCGTTCACCCTATAGCCAGTGGGATAACCACTTTACAATTTGGGGGCGGGGGGGGGGGTTAGAAGGAATACTTTATCCTATCCCAGGTATTCCTTAAAGAGGTGGGGTTTCAAATGTCTCCGGAAGGTGGTGAGTGACTCCGCTGTCCTGGCGTCATGAGGGAGCTTGTTCCACCATTGGGGTGCCAGAGCAGCGAACAGTTTTGACTGGGCTGAGCGGGAGCTGTGCTTCCGCAGAGGAAGGGGAGCCAGCAGGCCAGAGGTGGATGAACGCAATGTCCTCGTTTGGGTGTAGGGACTGATCAGAGCCTGAAGGTACAGAGGTGCCGTTCCCCTCACTGCTCCATAGGCAAGCACCATGGTCTTGTAGCGGATGCGAGCTTCAACTGGAAGCCAGTGGAGTGTGCGGAGGAGGGGGGTGACGTGAGAGAACTTGGGAAGGTTGAACACCAGACGGGCTGCGGCATTCTGGATGAGTTGTAGGGGTTTAATGGCACAGGCAGGGAGCCCAGCCAACAGCGAGTTGCAGTAGTCCAGACGGGAGATGACAAGTGCCTGGACCAGGACCTGCGCCGCTTCCTGTGTAAGGCAGGGTCGCACTCTCCGAATGTTGTAGAGCATGAACCTGCAGGAGCGGGTCACCGCCTTGATGTTGGCGGAGAACGACAGGGTGTTGTCCAGGGTCACGCCTAGGCTCTTCGCACTCTGGGAGGAGGACACAGCGGAGTTGTCAACCGTGATGGCGAGATCATGGAACGGGCAGTCCTTCCCCGGGAGGAAGAGCAGCTCCGTCTTGCCAGGGTTCAGCTTGAGGTGGTGATCCGTCATCCATACTGATATGTCTGCCAGACATGCAGAGATGCGATTCGCCACCTGGTTATCAGAAGGGGGAAAGGAGAAGATTAGTTGTGTATCGTCAGCGTAGCAATGATAGGAGAGACCATGTGAGGATATGACAGAGCCAAGTGACTTGGTGTATAGGGAGAAAAGGAGAGGGCCCAGAACCGATCCCTGGGGGACACCAGTGGTGAGAGCACGTGGTGCGGAGACAGCTTCCCGCCACGCCACTTGGTAGGAGCGACCGGTCAGGTAGGACGCAATCCAGGAGTGAGCCGCGCCGGAGATGCCCATCTCGGAGAGGGTGGAGAGGAGGATCTGATGGTTCACAGTATCAAAGGCAGCAGACAGGTCTAGAAGGACAAGAGCAGAGGAGAGAGAGTTAGCTTTAGCAGTGCGGAGAGTCTCCGTGACACAGAGAAGAGCAGTCTCAGTTGAATGACCAGTCCTGAAACCTGATTGGTTTGGATCAAGAAGGTCATTCTGAGAGAGATAGCAAGAGAGTTGGCTAAAGACGGCACGCTCAATAGTTTTGGAAAGAAAAGAAAGAAGGGATACTGGTCTGTAGTTGTTGACATCAGTGGGGTCGAGTGTTGGTTTTTTGAGGAGGGGAGCAACTCTCGCTCTCTTGAAGACGGAAGGGACATGGCCGGCGGTCAAGGATGAGTTGATCAGCGAGGTGAGGTAGGGGAGAAGGTCACCGGAGATGGTCTGGAGAAGGGAGGAGGGGATGGGGTCAAGCGGGCAGGTTGTTGGGCGGCCTGCAGTCACAAGTCGCAGGATTTTATCTGGAGAGAGAGGGGAGAAAGAAGTCAAAGCATAGGGTAGGGCAGTGTGAGCAGGACCAGCAGTGTTATTAGACTTAACAAACGAGGATCGGATGTCGTCAACCTTCTTTTCAAAGTGGTTGACGAAGTCATCCACAGAGAGAGAGGAGGGGGGGGGGGGGGGAGGAGGATTCAGGAGGGAGGAAAATGTGGCAAAGAGCTTCCTAGGGTTAGAGGCAGATGCTTGGAATTTAGAGTGGTAGAAGGTGGCCTTAGCAGCAGAAACAGAGGAAGAAAATGTAGAGAGGAGGGAGTGAAAAGATGCCAGGTCGGCAGGGAGTTTAGTTTTCTTCCATTTCCGCTCCGCTGCCCGGAGCTCTGTTCTGTGAGCTCGCAATGAGTCATCAAGCCACGGAGCTGGAGGGGAGGACCGAGCCGGCCGGGAGGATAGGGGACACAGAGAGTCAAAGGATGCAGAAAGGGAGGAGAGGAGGGTTGAGGAGGCAGAATCAGGAGATTGGAGGGAGAAGGATTGAGCAGAGGGAAGAGATGATAGGATGGAAGAGGAGAGAGTAGTGGGAGAGAGAGAGCGAAGGTTGCGGCGGCGCATTACCATCTGTGTAGGGGCAGAGTGAGTAGTGTGGGAGGAGAGCGAGAGAGAAAAGGAAACAAAGTAGTGGTCGGAGACTTGGAGGGGAGTTGCAGTGAGATTAGTAGAGGAGCAGCATCTAGTGAAGATGAGGTCAAGCGTATTGCCTGCCTTGTGAGTAGGGGGGGACGGTGAGAGGGTGAGGTCAAAAGAGGAGAGGAGTGGAAAGAAGGAGGCAGAGAGAAATGAGTCAAACGTGGACATAGGGAGGTTGAAATCCCCCAAAACTGTGAGGGGTGAGCCATCCTCAGGAAAGGAACTTATCAAGGCGTCAAGCTCGTTGATGAACTCTCCAAGGGAACCTGGAGGGCGATAGATGACAAGGATATTAAGCTTAAATGGGCTAGTGACTGTGACAGCATGGAATTCAAATGAGGAGATAGACAGATGGGTTAGGGGAAAAATTGAGAATGTCCACTTGGGAGAGATGAGGATTCCTGTACCACCACCCCTCTGACCAGATGCTCTCGGGGTATGCGAGAACACATGGTCAGACGAGGAGAGAGCAGTAGGAGTAGCCGTGTTTTCAGTGGTGATCCATGTTTCCGTCAGCGCCAGGAAGTCGAGGGACTGGAGGTTGGCATAGGCTGGGATGAAGTCAGCTTTGTTGGCAGCAGAACGGCAGTTCCAGAGGCTGCCTGCGACCTGGAACTCCAGGTGAGGGGTGCGAGCAGGGACCACCAGGTTGGAGAGGCAGCAGCCGCGCGGTGTTGTGCGTTGTTTGTGTAGCCTGTGCAGAGAGGAGAGAACAGGGATAGGCAGAGGCATAGTTGACAGGCTGTAGCAAATGGCTACAAAAATGCAGAGGAGATCGGAATGAAATGAGCTAAGCATCTGGGAGAGGAGAGAGGGGGGCCTCCCTCACCAAAAACTTCTACCTCAGAAACTAAAATTGTTTCACTGAACCACCCGAACAAAAACTCTCCCAACTTCCACCTTTAGAAATCAGAATTGTTGTGAACCACAGTTGTTCAATGTTTAAAGGAATAAACTCAAACCCACTTTATTCAGCTAGCCAACTATGACACCATAGCTGACTAGCATGCTAGCATCCAATAACACACAGTTTAACACACAGTTAAGCACCAATACTCACAACAAACCACCAATAGTGTGTTAACTAGCTAACCAGCATGCCAGCATCCAGTAACACACAGCCAAGCACAAACACTTGGTCACAGCAAACCACCAATAGTGTGATAACACACTAAACAGATCATTCGTGTCTGTGTCAAGTTCCTTTCATGACGCAGCAATGATTCAACATTGGCTAGCTAGGACAAGTATATTGTAATTAGCTACTACCGTACCGTTCGCTGGTCGTGCTGGGTAGCTAGCAATGGCCACTGTGTTGGCTTTGTTTGAAGAACGGCTAGCTAGCTAGCTTCGTGCTACACCCGGCACACAATGGCTACTGTGTTGACTCTGACTCTGTTCGAAAAAACGGCTAATTAGCTCGCTTCGTGCTACAGCCGGCACGGCGGAAGACACTGCCAAGACACAGTAGCTACCCACGATACCTAGCTATGACGCCGTAGCTAACTAGCAAGCTAGCATCCATTAACACACAATTTAGCACCAATACTTGGTTACAACAAACTGCCAAGAGTGTGTTAGCACACTAAACAGATAATTCATGTCCGTGTCTAGTTCCTTACATAACGCAGAACGCAGCAAAAATTAAACGTTGGCTAGAAGCACATTTAACAGTGGGAACAGCTAATCGTTACCAGTAGCTACCCGCTAGCTAGCTAGCCTCGTGCTTCGATACTAACCTACAATTACCTACGGAAACCTACAATAACAACAAAACTAGCCTATGATCAATACAATGCCTAACTACAACTAACTACCAACCTACGATCTAATACATGGTTAAGCGTTACTCAACACCATATGGGAAGCTCTCCACCGTTGCTAATCGTTGCTAATCGTTACCAGTAGCTACCCGCTAGCTAGCTAGCCTCGAGCTTCAATACTAGCCTACAAATACCTACGGAAACCTACAATAACAACAATACTAACCTATAATAAATACAATACCTAACTACAACTAACTACCAACCTACGATCTAATACATGGTTAAGCTATACTCAACACCAAATGAGAAGTTTGCTTACCTCCAGCTAGAGAGCTAGAGAGCTAGAGAAAAACACGTCCTCTCCCGACTGCTGCATTCCAGGTAGGGGAGTTACTGACTCTGGCCCAAATGACACCCTGTTCCCTACGTAGTGCACTAGGCTACTTCTGATCAGATCTAAAGTAGTGCACTACATAGGGAATAGGGTGGAGATCTTCTCACAATTCAATTTCTCTCTCAATTCAATTTCTCTCTCGTTCTGTCTCACTCCACTGTTTTCACTCTCTCTTTCTCTATCCTCACAACTCTCTCTCTGCCTCACTCGACAATCTGATTTATTGAATTTTACATGTGGTCTATATTAAAGGGCACTTCATTTAATATAACAGGCTTTTAAAAATGCAATATTGTTGCACAATTTGTATGTAGCCCTTTAAAGTATACAGGTTGAAAATGGCACTGATAAACGCCTAAATTGGTACGCAGTGGCTGTACAGTAACATGCTATACATGACTTCAGACCACAGGCTCTACGCTTCAGAGGACTAAATGTATTTTGAAAGATGAGACGTTGAGGACTATAATAAATACTGCTTTGATGTCATACAAGCAAGCAAAACACCCATGAGTCCAAATGTGCACTTCACATTTTCTTATTATAAAACTCATGTCAAATACAGTGTCAACATTTATGATCACTATATTTGATGTATAGTTACAAGATGACATGACGTCATACCCTGGGTTATTCTGAACAGAATGAGCCTGTTTGTCTACTGTGAATAAACTTAGCCGTGGCATACGCACCTGAATGCACTCATGATTCCTATGCGCATCAAAATTACAATCTGTTTCCAGGAATGTTATTGTGAAAGCCTAACTCTGTAATATACTTTTTTATAACTTAGCTAATCATGTTGGCAATAGAACCAGATGATGCCATCTTCCTAAAAAATGTCTCAGGTGTTGTCAGGCCATTGTTCTGATGTTTGAAGCTCCTCAAGTTGAGGAATTTCACACCTCTGTGTGGGGGTTTCACAAGCCGTTAGGTTTAGATAGGAATTATAATTATGTCCAGTAGTCTGAATTGTGTCAGGGATGAGGAGGCTCAGTTTGTAGAGCATGGTATTTGCAATGCCAGGGTTTAGGGTTTGATTCCCACTGGGGGGCAGGTATGAAAAAAATAATTACACAAAAAATATATTAAGTCACTCTGGATAAGAGTGTCTGCTAAATGACTAAAAATAAACTACAGGGGTGCCCAAGGGCGCTGTTACTTTCATTCGAAAAATGTTGCAATGCTGTGTTGATCTGCTGTGGAGGTGTTTTTCCCAGCATTGCAACCTCCCTCCTCCCTGACCCAACAGCATAATGCAAGGAGAATGGCATGTTATATAGAAATATTGATTTGGAGAATGGCGTGTTATATATGAACATTCATTTGGAAGACAATTGCCCACCCAAGGTGTTGTCGCCTAGGCCATTGCTCTGATGTTTGAGGCTCATCTAGCTAAGGGATTTCACATGTCTGTGTGTGGTTTACACAATATGTAAGTTTTATGTCCAGAAGTCTGAAATTAATATATTTCCAGATTATGGTTGGGGGGCATATAAAGAGCAACATATGTGAAGATCAGCAGGCTCTGAATGGAGGTGAAGCTTCACTTAATCTACTTTGAAGCAGAAAAAAACCCGGAATGTTTGAGAAGCTGACTTAATCTACTTTGAAGCAGAAAAAAAAATATGAAAAATTATTTTTTCAAAAATATGAAAATGAAAAAAAAGAAGACATGGGGGCGTGCGGGACGCACTCGCTAAGCGGACCGGCACATTGAACGCGGGTCGGCGACTCCCCGCTTGCCAGGAGCCCTCCGAAAACGTGGACGGATCCTGCCGAGTAAGAAATGATACTCGGGAGGAGACAGAGAGAGGGAGAGGGGACTCTCTCCAATCCCACTGACCTCACTGTTGGGTACATGCTGTCTGGACTATTTTCAGAGAATAGACTGCTTAATGTAACCGACGGGATATGAACCAGGTCTACCGCGGGAGAAAGCAACAGCTTGACCGTTACACCAAGAGGACATTCCCTATTGGGCTGAGGCATAGCCTATTTTTCACATCTGATTTAATTTCATACAACTTAATATTGCTACACTAAAAATCTTTGTCTGGACAATAGCCCATTACTCAGCTTTTATTAGAAAATGAATGGCATGCCACTGTGATCATTTTCTGTGACGACAGAGTAAATTATTATGCAGCCTCAGAGGGGTGCCCAAACTTTTTCAGACGACTGGATGTACTTCATAGAAACTGTTACCCTTTATATATTCTAACCACTCTATTTAATGTATTCCATATTAAGGGCCCTAACCTAGGAACACAAATCTTTGTTCCTATTAACATTGTGGACAGTTCTCTCTCTCTTTCTCTCTCTCTCTCTCTCTCTCTCTCTCTCTCTCTTACTCCACTATTTTCACTCTTTCTCTCTCTTCACAGCTCTCTCTCTCTTTCGCTCTGACTCACTCCACTGTTTTCACTCTCTCTCTTCTCACAATTCACTTTCTCTCTCGTTCTGTCTCACTCCACTGTTTTCACTCTCTCTTTCTCTATCCTGGGCACTTCATTTAATATAACAGGCTTTTAAAAATGCAATATTGTTGCACAATTTGTATGTAGCCCTTTAAAGTATACAGGTTGAAAATGGCACTGATAAACGCCTAAATTGGTACGCAGTGGCTGTACAGTAACATGCTATACATGACTTCAGACCACAGGCTCTACGCTTCAGAGGACTAAATGTATTTTGAAAGATGAGACGTTGAGGACTATAATAAATACTGCTTTGATGTCATACAAGCAAGCAAAACACCCATGAGTCCAAATGTGCACTTCAAATGTTCTTATTATAAAACTCATGTCAAATACAGTGTCAACATTTATGATCACTATATTTGATGTATAGTTACAAGATGACATGACGTCATACCCTGGGTTATTCTGAACAGAATGAGCCTGTTTGTCTACTGTGAATAAACTTAGCCGTGGCATACGCACCTGAATGCACTCATGATTCCTATGCGCATCAAAATTACAATCTGTTTCCAGGAATGTTATTGTGAAAGCCTAACTCTGTAATATACTTTTTTTTATAACTTAGCTAATCATGTTGGCAATAGAACCAGATGATGCCATCTTCCTAAAAAATGTCTCAGGTGTTGTCAGGCCATTGTTCTGATGTTTGAAGCTCCTCAAGTTGAGGAATTTCACACCTCTGTGTGGGGGTTTCACAAGCCGTTAGGTTTAGATAGGAATTATAATTATGTCAAGTAGTCTGAATTGTGGCAGGGATGAGGCTCAGTTTGTAGAGCATGGTATTTGCAATGCCAGGGTTTAGGGTTTGATTCCCACTGGGGGGCAGGTATGAAAAAAATAATTACACAAAAAATATATTAAGTCACTCTGGATAAGAGTGTCTGCTAAATGACTAAAAATAAACTACAGGGGTGCCCAAGGGCGCTGTTACTTTCATTCGAAAAATGTTGCAATGCTGTGTTGATCTCCTGTGGAGGTGTTTTTCCCAGCATTGCAACCTCCCTCCTCCATGACCCAACAGCATAATGCAAGGAGAATGGCATGTTATATAGAAATATTGATTTGGAGAATGGCGTGTTATATATGAACATTCATTTGGAAGACAATTGCCCACCCAAGGTGTTGTCGCCTAGGCCATTGCTCTGATGTTTGAGGCTCATCTAGCTAAGGGATTTCACATGTCTGTGTGTGGTTTACACAATATGTAAGTTTTATGTCCAGAAGTCTGAAATTAATATATTTCCAGATTATGGTTGGGGGGCATATAAAGAGCAACATATGTGAAGATCAGCAGGCTCTGAATGGAGGTGAAGCTTCACTTAATCTACTTTGAAGCAGAGAAAAAAACGGAATGTTGGAGAAGCTGACTTAATCTACTTTGAAGCAGAAAAAAAATATGAAAAATTATTTTTTCAAAAATATGAAAATGAAAAAAAAGAAGACATGGGGGCGTGCGGGACGCACTCGCTAAGCGGACCGGCACATTGAACGCGGGTCGGCGACTCCCCGCTTGCCAGGAGCCCTCCGAAAACGTGGACGGATCCTGCCGAGTAAGAAATGATACTCGGGAGGAGACAGAGAGAGGGAGAGGGGACTCTCTCCAATCCCACTGACCTCACTGTTGGGTACATGCTGTCTGGACTATTTTCAGAGAATAGACTGCTTAATGTAACCGACGGGATATGAACCAGGTCTACCGCGGGAGAAAGCAACAGCTTGACCGTTACACCAAGAGGACATTCCCTATTGGGCTGAGGCATATCCTATTTTTCACATCTGATTTAATTTCATACAACTTAATATTGCTACACTAAAAATCTTTGTCTGGACAATAGCCCATTACTCAGCTTTTATTAGAAAATGAATGGCATGCCACTGTGATCATTTTCTGTGATGACAGAGTAAATTATTATGCAGCCTCAGAGGGGTGCCCAAACTTTTTCAGACGACTGGATGTACTTCATAGAAACTGTTACCCTTTATATATTCTAACCACTCTATTTAATGTATTCCATATTAAGGGCCCTAACCTAGGAACACAAATCTTTGTTCCTATTAACATTGTGGACAGTTCTCTCTCTCTTTCTCTCTCTCTCTCTCTCTCTCTCTCTCTCTCTTTCTCTCTCTCTCTCTCTCTCTCTCTCTCTCTTACTCCACTGTTTTCACTCTTTCTCTCTCTTCACAGCTCTCTCTCTCTTTCGCTCTGACTCACTCCACTGTTTTCACTCTCTCTCTTCTCACAATTCACTTTCTCTCTCGTTCTGTCTCACTCCACTGTTTTCACTCTCTCTTTCTCTATCCTGGGCACTTCATTTAATATAACAGGCTTTTAAAAATGCAATATTGTTGCACAATTTGTATGTAGCCCTTTAAAGTATACAGGTTGAAAATGGCACTGATAAACGCCTAAATTGGTACGCAGTGGCTGTACAGTAACATGCTATACATGACTTCAGACCACAGACTCTACGCTTCAGAGGACTAAATGTATTTTGAAAGATGAGACGTTGAGGACTATAATAAATACTGCTTTGATGTCATACAAGCAAGCAAAACACCCATGAGTCCAAATGTGCACTTCAAATGTTCTTATTATAAAACTCATGTCAAATACAGTGTCAACATTTATGATCACTATATTTGATGTATAGTTACAAGATGACATGACGTCATACCCTGGGTTATTCTGAACAGAATGAGCCTGTTTGTCTACTGTGAATAAACTTAGCCGTGGCATACGCACCTGAATGCACTCATGATTCCTATGCGCATCAAAATTACAATCTGTTTCCAGGAATGTTATTGTGAAAGCCTAACTCTGTAATATACTTTTTTTTATAACTTAGCTAATCATGTTGGCAATAGAACCAGATGATGCCATCTTCCTAAAAAATGTCTCAGGTGTTGTCAGGCCATTGTTCTGATGTTTGAAGCTCCTCAAGTTGAGGAATTTCACACCTCTGTGTGGGGGTTTCACAAGCCGTTAGGTTTAGATAGGAATTATAATTATATCAAGTAGTCTGAATTGTGGCAGGGATGAGGCTCAGTTTGTAGAGCATGGTATTTGCAATGCCAGGGTTTAGGGTTTGATTCCCACTGGGGGGCAGGTATGAAAAAAATAATTACACAAAAAATATATTAGGTCACTCTGGATAAGAGTGTCTGCTAAATGACTAAAAATAAACTACAGGGGTGCCCAAGGGCGCTGTTACTTTCATTCGAAAAATGTTGCAATGCTGTGTTGATCTCCTGTGGAGGTGTTTTTCCCAGCATTGCAACCTCCCCCCTCCCTGACCCAACAGCATAATGCAAGGAGAATGGCATGTTATATAGAAATATTGATTTGGAGAATGGCGTGTTATATATGAACATTCATTTGGAAGACAATTGCCCACCCAAGGTGTTGTCGCCTAGGCCATTGCTCTGATGTTTGAGGCTCATCTAGCTAAGGGATTTCACATGTCTGTGTGTGGTTTACACAATATGTAAGTTTTATGTCCAGAAGTCTGAAATTAATATATTTCCAGATTATGGTTGGGGGGCATATAAAGAGCAACATATGTGAAGATCAGCAGGCTCTGAATGGAGGTGAAGCTTCACTTAATCTACTTTGAAGCAGAGAAAAAAACGGAATGTTGGAGAAGCTGACTTAATCTACTTTGAAGCAGAAAAAAAAAATGAAAAATTATTTTTTCAAAAATATGAAAATGAAAAAAAAGAAGACATGGGGGCGTGCGGGACGCACTCGCTAAGCGGACCGGCACATTGAACGCGGGTCGGCGACTCCCCGCTTGCCAGGAGCCCTCCGAAAACGTGGACGGATCCTGCCGAGTAAGAAATGATACTCGGGAGGAGACAGAGAGAGGGAGAGGGGACTCTCTCCAATCCCACTGACCTCACTGTTGGGTACATGCTGTCTGGACTATTTTCAGAGAATAGACTGCTTAATGTAACCGACGGGATATGAACCAGGTCTACCGCGGGAGAAAGCAACAGCTTGACCGTTACACCAAGAGGACATTCCCTATTGGGCTGAGGCATAGCCTATTTTTCACATCTGATTTAATTTCATACAACTTAATATTGCTACACTAAAAATCTTTGTCTGGACAATAGCCCATTACTCAGCTTTTATTAGAAAATGAATGGCATGCCACTGTGATCATTTTCTGTGATGACAGAGTAAATTATTATGCAGCCTCAGAGGGGTGCCCAAACTTTTTCAGACGACTGGATGTACTTCATAGAAACTGTTACCCTTTATATATTCTAACCACTCTATTTAATGTATTCCATATTAAGGGCCCTAACCTAGGAACACAAATCTTTGTTCCTATTAACATTGTGGACAGTTCTCTCTCTCTTTCTCTCTCTTTCTTTCTCTCTCTCTCTCTCTCTCTCTCTCTCTCTCTTACTCCACTGTTTTCACTCTTTCTCTCTCTTCACAGCTCTCTCTCTCTCTTTCGCTCTGACTCACTCCACTGTTTTCACTCTCTCTCTTCTCACAATTCACTTTCTCTCTCGTTCTGTCTCACTCCACTGTTTTCACTCTCTCTTTCTCTATCCTGGGCACTTCATTTAACATAACAGGCTTTTAAAAATGCAATATTGTTGCACAATTTGTATGTAGCCCTTTAAAGTATACAGGTTGAAAATGGCACTGATAAACGCCTAAATTAAATTGGTACGCAGTGGCTGTACAGTAACATGCTATACATGACTTCAGACCACAGGCTCTACGCTTCAGAGGACTAAATGTATTTTGAAAGATGAGACGTTGAGGACTATAATAAATACTGCTTTGATGTCATACAAGCAAGCAAAAGACCCATGAGTCCAAATGTGCACTTCAAATTTTCTTATTATAAAACTCATGTCAAATACAGTGTCAACATTTATGATCACTATATTTGATGTATAGTTACAAGATGACATGACGTCATACCCTGGGTTATTCTGAACTGAATGAGCCTGTTTGTCTACTGTGAATAAACTTAGCCGTGGCATACGCACCTGAATGCACTCATGATTCCTATGCGCATCAAAATTACAATCTGTTTCCAGGAATGTTATTGTGAAAGCCTAACTCTGTAATATACTTTTTTTTATAACTTAGCTAATCATGTTGGCAATAGAACCAGATGATGCCATCTTCCTAAAAAATGTCTCAGGTGTTGTCAGGACATTGTTCTGATGTTTGAAGCTCCTCAAGTTGAGGAATTTCACACCTCTGTGTGGGGGTTTCACAAGCCGTTAGGTTTAGATAGGAATTATAATTATGTCCAGTAGTCTGAATTGTGGCAGGGATGAGGAGGCTCAGTTTGTAGAGCATGGTATTTGCAATGCCAGGGTTTAGGGTTTGATTCCCACTGGGGGGCAGGTATGAAAAAAATAATTACACAAAAAATATATTAAGTCACTCTGGATAAGAGTGTCTGCTAAATGACTAAAAATAAACTACAGGGGTGCCCAAGGACGCTGTTACTTTCATTCGAAAAATGTTGCAATATTGTGTTGATCTGCTGTGGAGGTGTTTTTCCCAGCATTGCAACCTCCCTCCTCCCTGACCCAACAGCATAATGCAAGGAGAATGGCATGTTATATAGAAATATTGATTTGGAGAATGGCGTGTTATATATGAACATTCATTTGGAAGACAATTGCCCACCCAAGGTGTTGTCGCCTAGGCCATTGCTCTGATGTTTGAGGCTCATCTAGCTAAGGGATTTCACATGTCTGTGTGTGGTTTACACAATATGTAAGTTTTATGTCCAGAAGTCTGAAATTAATATATTTCCAGATTATGGTTGGGGGGCATATAAAGAGCAACATATGTGAAGATCAGCAGGCTCTGAATGGAGGTGAAGCTTCACTTAATCTACTTTGAAGCAGAGAAAAAACCGGAATGTTGGAGAAGCTGACTTAATCTACTTTGAAGCAGAAAAAAAAATATGAAAAATTATTTTTTCTAAAATATGAAAATGAAAAAAAAGAAGACATGGGGGCGTGCGGGACGCACTCGCTAAGCGGACCGGCACATTGAACGCGGGTCGGCGACTCCCCGCTTGCCAAGAGCCCTCCGAAAACGTGGACGGATCCTGCCGAGTAAGAAATGATACTCGGGAGGAGACAGAGAGAGGGAGAGGGGACTCTCTCCAATCCCACTGACCTCACTGTTGGGTACATGCTGTCTGGACTATTTTCAGAGAATAGACTGCTTAATGTAACCGACGGGATATGAACCAGGTCTACCACGGGAGAAAGCAACAGCTTGACCGTTACACCAAGAGGACATTCCCTATTGGGCTGAGGCATAGCCTATTTTTCCCATCTGATTTAATTTCATACAACTTAATATTGCTACACTAAAAATATTTGTCTGGACAATAGCCCATTACTCAGCTTTTATTAGAAAATGAATGGCATGCCACTGTGATCATTTTCTGTGACGACAGAGTAAATTATTATGCAGCCTCAGAGGGGTGCCCAAACTTTTTCAGACGACTGGATGTACTTCATAGAAACTGTTACCCTTTATATATTCTAACCACTCTATTTAATGTATTCCATATTAAGGGCCCTAACCTAGGAACACAAATCTTTGTTCCTATTAACATTGTGGACAGTTCTCTCTCTCTCTCTCTCTCTCTCTCTCTCTCTCTCTTACTCCACTGTTTTCACTCTTTCTCTCTCTTCACAGCTCTCTCTCTCTCTCGTTCTGTCTCACTCCACTGTTTTCACTCTCTCTTTCTCTATCCTGGGCACTTCATTTAATATAACAGGCTTTTAAAAATGCAATATTGTTGCACAATTTGTATGTAGCCCTTTAAAGTATACAGGTTGAAAATGGCACTGATAAACGCCTAAATTGGTACGCAGTGGCTGTACAGTAACATGCTATACATGACTTCAGACCACAGGCTCTACGCTTCAGAGGACTAAATGTATTTTGAAAGATGAGACGTTGAGGACTATAATAAATACTGCTTTGATGTCATACAAGCAAGCAAAACACCCATGAGTCCAAATGTGCACTTCAAATGTTCTTATTATAAAACTCATGTCAAATACAGTGTCAACATTTATGATCACTATATTTGATGTATAGTTACAAGATGACATGACGTCATACCCTGGGTTATTCTGAACAGAATGAGCCTGTTTGTCTACTGTGAATAAACTTAGCCGTGGCATACGCACCTGAATGCACTCATGATTCCTATGCGCATCAAAATTACAATCTGTTTCCAGGAATGTTATTGTGAAAGCCTAACTCTGTAATATACTTTTTTATAACTTAGCTAATCATGTTGGCAATAGAACCAGATGATGCCATCTTCCTAAAAAATGTCTCAGGTGTTGTCAGGCCATTGTTCTGATGTTTGAAGCTCCTCAAGTTGAGGAATTTCACACCTCTGTGTGGGGGTTTCACAAGCCGTTAGGTTTAGATAGGAATTATAATTATGTCCAGCAGTCTGAATTGTGGCAGGGATGAGGAGGCTCAGTTTGTAGAGCATGGTATTTGCAATGCCAGGGTTTAGGGTTTGATTCCCACTGGGGGGCAGGTATGAAAAAAATAATTACACAAAAAATATATTAAGTCACTCTGGATAAGAGTGTCTGCTAAATGACTAAAAATAAACTACAGGGGTGCCCAAGGGCGCTGTTACTTTCATTCGAAAAATGTTGCAATGCTGTGTTGATCTGCTGTGGAGGTGTTTTTCCCAGCATTGCAACCTCCCTCCTCCCTGACCCAACAGCATAATGCAAGGAGAATGGCACGTTATATAGAAATATTGAATTGGAGAATGGCGTGTTATATATGAACATTCATTTGGAAGACAATTGCCCACCCAAGGTGTTGTCGCCTAGGCCATTGCTCTGATGTTTGAGGCTCATCTAGCTAAGGGATTTCACATGTCTGTGTGTGGTTTACACAATATGTAAGTTTTATGTCCAGAAGTCTGAAATGAATATATTTCCAGATTATGGTTGGGGGGCATATAAAGAGCAACATATGTGAAGATCAGCAGGCTCTGAATGGAGGTGAAGCTTCACTTAATCTACTTTGAAGCAGAGAAAAAAACGGAATGTTGGAGAAGCTGACTTAATCTACTTTGAAGCAGAAAAAAAAAATGAAAAATTATTTTTTCAAAAGTATGAAAATGAAAAAAAAGAAGACATGGGGGCGTGCGGGACGCACTCGCTAAGCGGACCGGCACATTGAACGCGGGTCGGCGACTCCCCGCTTGCCAGGAGCCCTCCGAAAACGTGGACGGATCCTGCCGAGTAAGAAATTATACTCGGGAGGGGACAGAGAGAGGGAGAGTGGACTCTCTCCAATCCCACTGACCTCACTGTTGGGTACATGCTGTCTGGACTATTTTCAGAGAATAGACTGCTTAATGTAACCGACGGGATATGAACCAGGTCTACCGCGGGAGAAAGCAACAGCTTGACCGTTACACCAAGAGGACATTCCCTATTGGGCTGAGGCATAGCCTATTTTTCACATCTGATTTAATTTCATACAACTTAATATTGCTACACTAAAAATCTTTGTCTGGACAATAGCCCATTACTCAGCTTTTATTAGAAAATGAATGGCATGCCACTGTGATCATTTTCTGTGACGACAGAGTAAATTATTATGCAGCCTCAGAGGGGTGCCCAAACTTTTTCAGACGACTGGATGTACTTCATAGAAACTGTTACCCTTTATATATTCTAACCACTCTATTTAATGTATTCCATATTAAGGGCCCTAACCTAGGAACACAAATCTTTGTTCCTATTAACATTGTGGACAGTTCTCTCTCTCTCTCTCTCTCTCTCTCTCTCTCTTACTCCACTGTTTTCACTCTTTCTCTCTCTTCACAGCTCTCTCTCTCTCTCGTTCTGTCTCACTCCACTGTTTTCACTCTCTCTTTCTCTATCCTGGGCACTTCATTTAATATAACAGGCTTTTAAAAATGCAATATTGTTGCACAATTTGTATGTAGCCCTTTAAAGTATACAGGTTGAAAATGGCACTGATAAACGCCTAAATTGGTACGCAGTGGCTGTACAGTAACATGCTATACATGACTTCAGACCACAGGCTCTACGCTTCAGAGGACTAAATGTATTTTGAAAGATGAGACGTTGAGGACTATAATAAATAGTGCTTTGATGTCATACAAGCAAGCAAAACACCCATGAGTCCAAATGTGCACTTCAAATTTTCTTATTATAAAACTCATGTCAAATACAGTGTCAACATTTATGATCACTATATTTGATGTATAGTTACAAGATGACATGACGTCATACCCTGGGTTATTCTGAACATAATGAGCCTGTTTGTCTACTGTGAATAAACTTAGCCGTGGCATACGCACCTGAATGCACTCATGATTCCTATGCGCATCAAAATTACAATCTGTTTCCAGGAATGTTATTGTGAAAGCCTAACTCTGTAATATACTTTTTTATAACTTAGCTAATCATGTTGGCAATAGAACCAGATGATGCCATCTTCCTAAAAAATGTCTCAGGTGTTGTCAGGCCATTGTTCTGATGTTTGAAGCTCCTCAAGTTGAGGAATTTCACACCTCTGTGTGGGGGTTTCACAAGCCGTTAGGTTTAGATAGGAATTATAATTATGTCCAGTAGTCTGAATTGTGGCAGGGATGAGGAGGCTCAGTTTGTAGAGCATGGTATTTGCAATGCCAGGGTTTAGGGTTTGATTCCCACTGGGGGGCAGGTATGAAAAAAATTATTACACAAAAAATATATTAAGTCACTCTGGATAAGAGTGTCTGCTAAATGACTAAAAATAAACTACAGGGGTGCCCAAGGGCGCTGTTACTTTCATTCGAAAAATGTTGCAATGCTGTGTTGATCTGCTGTGGAGGTGTTTTTCCCAGCATTGCAACCTCCCTCCTCCCTGACCCAACAGCATAATGCAAGGAGAATGGCATGTTATATAGAAATATTGATTTGGAGAATGGTGTGTTATATATGAACATTCATTTGGAAGACAATTGCCCACCCAAGGTGTTGTCGCCTAGGCCATTGCTCTGATGTTTGAGGCTCATCTAGCTAAGGGATTTCACATGTCTGTGTGTGGTTTACACAATATGTAAGTTTTATGTCCAGAAGTCTGAAATTAATATATTTCCAGATTATGGTTGGGGGGCATATAAAGAGCAACATATGTGAAGATCAGCAGGCTCTGAATGGAGGTGAAGCTTCACTTAATCTACTTTGAAGCAGAGAAAAAAACGGAATGTTGGAGAAGCTGACTTAATCTACTTTGAAGCAGAAAAAAAAAATGAAAAATTATTTTTTCAAAAATATGAAAATGAAAAAAAAGAAGACATGGGGGCGTGCGGGACGCACTCGCTAAGCGGACCGGCACATTGAACGCGGGTCGGCGACTCCCCGCTTGCCAGGAGCCCTCCGAAAACGTGGACGGATCCTGCCGAGTAAGAAATGATACTCGGGAGGAGACAGAGAGAGGGAGAGGGGACTCTCTCCAATCCCACTGACCTCACTGTTGGGTACATGCTGTCTGGACTATTTTCAGAGAATAGACTGCTTAATGTAACCGACGGGATATGAACCAGGTCTACCGCGGGAGAAAGCAACAGCTTGACCGTTACACCAAGAGGACATTCCCTATTGGGCTGAGGCATAGCCTATTTTTCACATCTGATTTAATTTCATACAACTTAATATTGCTACACTAAAAATCTTTGTCTGGACAATAGCCCATTACTCAGCTTTTATTAGAAAATGAATGGCATGCCACTGTGATCATTTTCTGTGACGACAGAGTAAATTATTATGCAGCCTCAGAGGGGTGCCCAAACTTTTTCAGACGACTGGATGTACTTCATAGAAACTGTTACCCTTTATATATTCTAACCACTCTATTTAATGTATTCCATATTAAGGGCCCTAACCTAGGAACACAAATATTTGTTCCTATTAACATTGTGGACAGTTCTCTCTCTCTCTCTCTCTCTCTCTCTCTCTCTCTTACTCCACTGTTTTCACTCTTTCTCTCTCTTCACAGCTCTCTCTCTCTCTCGTTCTGTCTCACTCCACTGTTTTCACTCTCTCTTTCTCTATCCTGGGCACTTCATTTAAAATAACAGGTTTTTAAAAATGCAATATTGTTGCACAATTTGTATGTAGCCCTTTAAAGTATACAGGTTGAAAATGGCACTGATAAACGCCTAAATTGGTACGCAGTGGCTGTACAGTAACATGCTATACATGACTTCAGACCACAGGCTCTACGCTTCAGAGGACTAAATGTATTTTGAAAGATGAGACGTTGAGGACTATAATAAATACTGCTTTGATGTCATACAAGCAAGCAAAACACCCATGAGTCCAAATGTGCACTTCAAATTTTCTTATTATAAAACTCATGTCAAATACAGTGTCAACATTTATGATCACTATATTTGATGTATAGTTACAAGATGACATGACGTCATACCCTGGGTTATTCTGAACAGAATGAGCCTGTTTGTCTACTGTGAATAAACTTAGCCGTGGCATACGCACCTGAATGCACTCATGATTCCTATGCGCATCAAAATTACAATCTGTTTCCAGGAATGTTATTGTGAAAGCCTAACTCTGTAATATACTTTTTTATAACTTAGCTAATCATGTTGGCAATAGAACCAGATGATGCCATCTTCCTAAAAAATGTCTCAGGTGTTGTCAGGCCATTGTTCTGATGTTTGAAGCTCCTCAAGTTTAGGAATTTCACACCTCTGTGTGGGGGTTTCACAAGCCGTTAGGTTTAGATAGGAATTATAATTATGTCCAGCAGTCTGAATTGTGGCAGGGATGAGGAGGCTCAGTTTGTAGAGCATGGTATTTGCAATGCCAGGGTTTAGGGTTTGATTCCCACTGGGGGGCAGGTATTAAAAAAATAATTACACAAAAAATATATTAAGTCACTCTGGATAAGAGTGTCTGCTAAATGACTAAAAATAAACTACAGGGGTGCCCAAGGGCGCTGTTACTTTCATTCGAAAAATGTTGCAATGCTGTGTTGATCTGCTGTGGAGATGTTTTTCCCAGCATTGCAACCTCCCTCCTCCCTGACCCAACACCATAATGCAAGGAGAATGGCATGTTATATAGAAATATTGATTTGGAGAATGGCGTGTTATATATGAACATTCATTTGGAAGACAATTGCCCACCCAAGGTGTTGTCGCCTAGGCCATTGCTCTGATGTTTGAGGCTCATCTAGCTAAGGGATTTCACATGTCGGTGTGTGGTTTACACAATATGTAAGTTTTATGTCCAGAAGTCTGAAATTAATATATTTCCAGATTATGGTTGGGGGGCATATAAAGAGCAACATATGTGAAGATCAGCAGGCTCTGAATGGAGGTGAAGCTTCACTTAATCTACTTTGAAGCAGAGAAAAAAACGGAATGTTGGAGAAGCTGACTTAATCTACTTTGAAGCAGAAAAAAAAAATGAAAAATTATTTTTTCAAAAATATGAAAATGAAAAAAAAGAAGACATGGGGGCGTGCGGGACGCACTCGCTAAGCGGACCGGCACATTGAACGCGGGTCGGCGACTCCCCGCTTGCCAGGAGCCCTCCGAAAACGTGGACGGATCCTGCCGAGTGAGAAATGATACTCGGGAGGAGACAGAGAGAGGGAGAGGGGACTCTCTCCAATCCCACTGACCTCACTGTTGGGTACATGCTGTCTGGACTATTTTCAGAGAATAGACTGCTTAATGTAACCGACGGGATATGAACCAGGTCTACCGCGGGAGAAAGCAACAGCTTGACCGTTACACCAAGAGGACATTCCCTATTGGGCTGAGGCATAGCCTATTTTTCACATCTGATTTAATTTCATACAACTTAATATTGCTACACTAAAAATCTTTGTCTGGACAATAGCCCATTACTCAGCTTTTATTAGAAAATGAATGGCATGCCACTGTGATCATTTTCTGTGACGACAGAGTAAATTATTATGCAGCCTCAGAGGGGTGCCCAAACTTTTTCAGACGACTGGATGTACTTCATAGAAACTGTTACCCTTTATATATTCTAACCACTCTATTTAATGTATTCCATATTAAGGGCCCTAACCTAGGAACACAAATATTTGTTCCTATTAACATTGTGGACAGTTCTCTCTCTCTCTCTCTCTCTCTCTCTCTCTCTCTCTCTCTCTTACTCCACTGTTTTCACTCTTTCTCTCTCTTCACAGCTCTCTCTCTCTCTCGTTCTGTCTCACTCCACTGTTTTCACTCTCTCTTTCTCTATCCTGGGCACTTCATTTAAAATAACAGGTTTTTAAAAATGCAATATTGTTGCACAATTTGTATGTAGCCCTTTAAAGTATACAGGTTGAAAATGGCACTGATAAACGCCTAAATTGGTACGCAGTGGCTGTACAGTAACATGCTATACATGACTTCAGACCACAGGCTCTACGCTTCAGAGGACTAAATGTATTTTGAAAGATGAGACGTTGAGGACTATAATAAATACTGCTTTGATGTCATACAAGCAAGCAAAACACCCATGAGTCCAAATGTGCACTTCAAATTTTCTTATTATAAAACTCATGTCAAATACAGTGTCAACATTTATGATCACTATATTTGATGTATAGTTACAAGATGACATGACGTCATACCCTGGGTTATTCTGAACAGAATGAGCCTGTTTGTCTACTGTGAATAAACTTAGCCGTGGCATACGCACCTGAATGCACTCATGATTCCTATGCGCATCAAAATTACAATCTGTTTCCAGGAATGTTATTGTGAAAGCCTAACTCTGTAATATACTTTTTTATAACTTAGCTAATCATGTTGGCAATAGAACCAGATGATGCCAACTTCCTAAAAAATGTCTCAGGTGTTGTCAGGCCATTGTTCTGATGTTTGAAGCTCCTCAAGTTTAGGAATTTCACACCTCTGTGTGGGGGTTTCACAAGCCGTTAGGTTTAGATAGGAATTATAATTATGTCCAGCAGTCTGAATTGTGGCAGGGATGAGGAGGCTCAGTTTGTAGAGCATGGTATTTGCAATGCCAGGGTTTAGGGTTTGATTCCCACTGGGGGGCAGGTATGAAAAAAATAATTACACAAAAAATATATTAAGTCACTCTGGATAAGAGTGTCTGCTAAATGACTAAAAATAAACTACAGGGGTGCCCAAGGGCGCTGTTACTTTCATTCGAAAAATGTTGCAATGCTGTGTTGATCTGCTGTGGAGGTGTTTTTCCCAGCATTGCAACCTCCCTCCTCCCTGACCCAACAGCATAATGCAAGGAGAATGGCACGTTATATAGAAATATTGATTTGGAGAATGGCGTGTTATATATGAACATTCATTTGGAAGACAATTGCCCACCCAAGGTGTTGTCGCCTAGGCCATTGCTCTGATGTTTGAGGCTCATCTAGCTAAGGGATTTCACATGTCTGTGTGTGGTTTACACAATATGTAAGTTTTATGTCCAGAAGTCTGAAATGAATATATTTCCAGATTATGGTTGGGGGGCATATAAAGAGCAACATATGTGAAGATCAGCAGGCTCTGAATGGAGGTGAAGCTTCACTTAATCTACTTTGAAGCAGAAAAAAAAATATGAAAAAGTATTTTTTCTAAAATATGAAAATGAAAAAAATGAAGACATGAGGGCGTCCTTGACGCACTCGCTAAGCGGACCGGCACATTGAACGCGGGTCGGCGACTCCCCGCTTGCCAGGAGCCCTCCGAAAACGTGGACGGATCCTGCCGAGTAAGAAATGATACTCTGGAGGAGACAGAGAGAGGGAGAGGGGACTCTCTCCAATCCCACTGACCTCACTGTTGGGTACATGCTGTCTGGACTATTTTCAGAGAATAGACTGCTTAATGTAACCGACGGGATATGAACCAGGTCTACCGCGGGAGAAAGCAACAGCTTGACCGTTACACCAAGAGGACATTCCCTATTGGGCTGAGGCATAGCCTATTTTTCACATCTGATTTAATTTCATACAACTTAATATTACTACACTAAAAATCTTTGTCTGGACAATAACCCATTACTCAGCTTTTATTAGAAAATGAATGGCTTGCCACTGTGATCATTTTCTGTGACGACAGAGTAAATTATTATGCAGCCTCAGAGGGGTGCCCAAACTTTTTCAGACGACTGGATGTACTTCATAGAAACTGTTACCCTTTATATATTCTAACCACTCTATTTAATGTATTCCATATTAAGGGCCCTAACCTAGGAACACAAATCTTTGTTCCTATTAACATTGTGGACAGTTCTCTCTCTCTTTCTCTCTCTCTTTCTCTCTCTCTCTCTCTTACTCCACTATTTTCACTCTTTCTCTCTCTTCACAGCTCTCTCTCTCTTTCGCTCTGACTCACTCCACTGTTTTCACTCTCTCTCTTCTCACAATTCACTTTCTCTCTCGTTCTGTCTCACTCCACTGTTTTCACTCTCTCTTTCTCTATCCTGGGCACTTCATTTAATATAACAGGCTTTTAAAAATGCAATATTGTTGCACAATTTGTATGTAGCCCTTTAAAGTATACAGGTTGAAAATGGCACTGATAAACGCCTAAATTGGTACGCAGTGGCTGTACAGTAACATGCTATACATGACTTCAGACCACAGGCTCTACGCTTCAGAGGACTAAATGTATTTTGAAAGATGAGACGTTGAGGACTATAATAAATACTGCTTTGATGTCATACAAGCAAGCAAAACACCCATGAGTCCAAATGTGCACTTCAAATGTTCTTATTATAAAACTCATGTCAAATACAGTGTCAACATTTATGATCACTATATTTGATGTATAGTTACAAGATGACATGACGTCATACCCTGGGTTATTCTGAACAGAATGAGCCTGTTTGTCTACTGTGAATAAACTTAGCCGTGGCATACGCACCTGAATGCACTCATGATTCCTATGCGCATCAAAATTACAATCTGTTTCCAGGAATGTTATTGTGAAAGCCTAACTCTGTAATATACTTTTTTTTATAACTTAGCTAATCATGTTGGCAATAGAACCAGATGATGCCATCTTCCTAAAAAATGTCTCAGGTGTTGTCAGGCCATTGTTCTGATGTTTGAAGCTCCTCAAGTTGAGGAATTTCACACCTCTGTGTGGGGGTTTCACAAGCCGTTAGGTTTAGATAGGAATTATAATTATGTCAAGTAGTCTGAATTGTGGCAGGGATGAGGCTCAGTTTGTAGAGCATGGTATTTGCAATGCCAGGGTTTAGGGTTTGATTCCCACTGGGGGGCAGGTATGAAAAAAATAATTACACAAAAAATATATTAAGTCACTCTGGATAAGAGTGTCTGCTAAATGACTAAAAATAAACTACAGGGGTGCCCAAGGGCGCTGTTACTTTCATTCGAAAAATGTTGCAATGCTGTGTTGATCTCCTGTGGAGGTGTTTTTCCCAGCATTGCAACCTCCCTCCTCCATGACCCAACAGCATAATGCAAGGAGAATGGCATGTTATATAGAAATATTGATTTGGAGAATGGCGTGTTATATATGAACATTCATTTGGAAGACAATTGCCCACCCAAGGTGTTGTCGCCTAGGCCATTGCTCTGATGTTTGAGGCTCATCTAGCTAAGGGATTTCACATGTCTGTGTGTGGTTTACACAATATGTAAGTTTTATGTCCAGAAGTCTGAAATTAATATATTTCCAGATTATGGTTGGGGGGCATATAAAGAGCAACATATGTGAAGATCAGCAGGCTCTGAATGGAGGTGAAGCTTCACTTAATCTACTTTGAAGCAGAGAAAAAAACGGAATGTTGGAGAAGCTGACTTAATCTACTTTGAAGCAGAAAAAAAATGAAAAATTATCTTTTCAAAAATATGAAAATGAAAAAAAAGAAGACATGGGGGCGTGCGGGACGCACTCACTAAGCGGACCGGCACATTGAACGCGGGTCGGCGACTCCCCGCTTGCCAGGAGCCCTCCGAAAACGTGGACGGATCCTGCCGAGTAAGAAATGATACTCGGGAGGAGACAGAGAGAGGGAGAGGGGACTCTCTCCAATCCCACTGACCTCACTGTTGGGTACATGCTGTCTGGACTATTTTCAGAGAATATACTGCTTAATGTAACCGACGGGATATGAACCAGGTCTACCGCGGGAGAAAGCAACAGCTTGACCGTTACACCAAGAGGACATTCCCTATTGGGCTGAGGCATAGCCTATTTTTCACATCTGATTTAATTTCATACAACTTAATATTGCTACACTAAAAATCTTTGTCTGGACAATAACCCATTACTCAGCTTTTATTAGAAAATGAATGGCTTGCCACTGTGATCATTTTCTGTGACGACAGAGTAAATTATTATGCAGCCTCAGAGGGGTGCCCAAACTTTTTCAGACGACTGGATGTACTTCATAGAAACTGTTACCCTTTATATATTCTAACCACTCTATTTAATGTATTCCATATTAAGGGCCCTAACCTAGGAACACAAATCTTTGTTCCTATTAACATTGTGGACAGTTCTCTCTCTCTTTCTCTCTCTCTTTCTCTCTCTCTCTCTCTCTCTCTCTTACTCCACTATTTTCACTCTTTCTCTCTCTTCACAGCTCTCTCTCTCTTTCGCTCTGACTCACTCCACTGTTTTCACTCTCTCTCTTCTCACAATTCACTTTCTCTCTCGTTCTGTCTCACTCCACTGTTTTCACTCTCTCTTTCTCTATCCTGGGCACTTCATTTAATATAACAGGCTTTTAAAAATGCAATATTGTTGCACAATTTGTATGTAGCCCTTTAAAGTATACAGGTTGAAAATGGCACTGATAAACGCCTAAATTGGTACGCAGTGGCTGTACAGTAACATGCTATACATGACTTCAGACCACAGGCTCTACGCTTCAGAGGACTAAATGTATTTTGAAAGATGAGACGTTGAGGACTATAATAAATACTGCTTTGATGTCATACAAGCAAGCAAAACACCCATGAGTCCAAATGTGCACTTCAAATGTTCTTATTATAAAACTCATGTCAAATACAGTGTCAACATTTATGATCACTATATTTGATGTATAGTTACAAGATGACATGACGTCATACCCTGGGTTATTCTGAACAGAATGAGCCTGTTTGTCTACTGTGAATAAACTTAGCCGTGGCATACGCACCTGAATGCACTCATGATTCCTATGCGCATCAAAATTACAATCTGTTTCCAGGAATGTTATTGTGAAAGCCTAACTCTGTAATATACTTTTTTTTATAACTTAGCTAATCATGTTGGCAATAGAACCAGATGATGCCATCTTCCTAAAAAATGTCTCAGGTGTTGTCAGGCCATTGTTCTGATGTTTGAAGCTCCTCAAGTTGAGGAATTTCACACCTCTGTGTGGGGGTTTCACAAGCCGTTAGGTTTAGATAGGAATTATAATTATGTCAAGTAGTCTGAATTGTGGCAGGGATGAGGCTCAGTTTGTAGAGCATGGTATTTGCAATGCCAGGGTTTAGGGTTTGATTCCCACTGGGGGGCAGGTATGAAAAAAATAATTACACAAAAAATATATTAAGTCACTCTGGATAAGAGTGTCTGCTAAATGACTAAAAATAAACTACAGGGGTGCCCAAGGGCGCTGTTACTTTCATTCGAAAAATGTTGCAATGCTGTGTTGATCTCCTGTGGAGGTGTTTTTCCCAGCATTGCAACCTCCCTCCTCCATGACCCAACAGCATAATGCAAGGAGAATGGCATGTTATATAGAAATATTGATTTGGAGAATGGCGTGTTATATATGAACATTCATTTGGAAGACAATTGCCCACCCAAGGTGTTGTCGCCTAGGCCATTGCTCTGATGTTTGAGGCTCATCTAGCTAAGGGATTTCACATGTCTGTGTGTGGTTTACACAATATGTAAGTTTTATGTCCAGAAGTCTGAAATTAATATATTTCCAGATTATGGTTGGGGGGCATATAAAGAGCAACATATGTGAAGATCAGCAGGCTCTGAATGGAGGTGAAGCTTCACTTAATCTACTTTGAAGCAGAAAAAAAAATGAAAAATTATCTTTTCAAAAATATGAAAATGAAAAAAAAGAAGACATGGGGGCGTGCGGGACGCACTCGCTAAGCGGACCGGCACATTGAACGCGGGTCGGCGACTCCCCGCTTGCCAGGAGCCCTCCGAAAACGTGGACGGATCCTGCCGAGTAAGAAATGATACTCGGGAGGAGACAGAGAGAGGGAGAGGGGACTCTCTCCAATCCCACTGACCTCACTGTTGGGTACATGCTGTCTGGACATTAAAACAGACCCAGTTGCTAGGTCAACCAAGCATAGACAGATAAGATAGAGAGACAATTCATACCCAGGGGAGTTACTGAATCTGGCCCAAATGACACCCTGTTCCCTACGTAGTGCACTAGGCTACTTCTGATCAGATCTAAAGTAGTGCACTACATTGGGAATAGGGTGGAGATCTTCTCACAATTCACTTTCTCTCTCGTTCTGTCTCACTCCACTGTTTTCACTCTCTCTTTCTCTATCCTCACAACTCTCTCTCTGCCTCACTCGACAATCTGATTTATTGAATTTTACATGTGGTCTATATTAAAGGGCACTTCATTTAATATAACAGGCTTTTAAAAATGCAATATTGTTGCACAATTTGTATGTAGCCCTTTAAAGTATACAGGTTGAAAATGGCACTGATAAACGCCTAAATTGGTACGCAGTGGCTGTACAGTAACATGCTATACATGACTTCAGACCACAGGCTCTACGCTTCAGAGGACTAAATGTATTTTGAAAGATGAGACGTTGAGGACTATAATAAATACTGCTTTGATGTCATACAAGCAAGCAAAACACCCATGAGTCCAAATGTGCACTTCACATTTTCTTATTATAAAACTCATGTCAAATACAGTGTCAACATTTATGATCACTATATTTGATGTATAGTTACAAGATGACATGACGTCATACCCTGGGTTATTCTGAACAGAATGAGCCTGTTTGTCTAGTGTGAATAAACTTAGCCGTGGCATACGCACCTGAATGCACTCATGATTCCTATGCGCATCAAAATTACAATCTGTTTCCAGGAATGTTATTGTGAAAGCCTAACTCTGTAATATACTTTTTTATAACTTAGCTAATCATGTTGGCAATAGAACCAGATGATGCCATCTTCCTAAAAAATGTCTCAGGTGTTGTCAGGCCATTGTTCTGATGTTTGAAGCTCCTCAAGTTGAGGGATTTCACACCTCTGTGTGGGGGTTTCACAAGCCGTTAGGTTTAGATAGGAATTATAATGATGTCCAGTAGTCTGAATTGTGTCAGGGATGAGGAGGCTCAGTTTGTAGAGCATGGTATTTGCAATGCCAGGGTTTAGGGTTTGATTCCCACTGGGGGGCAGGTATGAAAAAAATAATTACACAAAAAATATATTAAGTCACTCTGGATAAGAGTGTCTGCTAAATGACTAAAAATAAACTACAGGGGTGCCCAAGGGCGCTGTTACTTTCATTCGAAAAATGTTGCAATGCTGTGTTGATCTGCTGTGGAGGTGTTTTTCCCAGCATTGCAACCTCCCTCCTCCCTGACCCAACAGCATAATGCAAGGAGAATGGCATGTTATATAGAAATATTGATTTGGAGAATGGCGTGTTATATATGAACATTCATTTGGAAGACAATTGCCCACCCAAGGTGTTGTCGCCTAGGCCATTGCTCTGATGTTTGAGGCTCATCTAGCTAAGGGATTTCACATGTCTGTGTGTGGTTTACACAATATGTAAGTTTTATGTCCAGAAGTCTGAAATTAATATATTTCCAGATTATGGTTGGGGGGCATATAAAGAGCAACATATGTGAAGATCAGCAGGCTCTGAATGGAGGTGAAGCTTCACTTAATCTACTTTGAAGCAGAGAAAAAAACGGAATGTTGGAGAAGCTGACTTAATCTACTTTGAAGCAGAAAAAAAATGAAAAATTATCTTTTCAAAAATATGAAAATGAAAAAAAAGAAGACATGGGGGCGTGCGGGACGCACTCACTAAGCGGACCGGCACATTGAACGCGGGTCGGCGACTCCCCGCTTGCCAGGAGCCCTCCGAAAACGTGGACGGATCCTGCCGAGTAAGAAATGATACTCGGGAGGAGACAGAGAGAGGGAGAGGGGACTCTCTCCAATCCCACTGACCTCACTGTTGGGTACATGCTGTCTGGACTATTTTCAGAGAATAGACTGCTTAATGTAACCGACGGGATATGAACCAGGTCTACCGCAGGAGAAAGCAACAGCTTGACCGTTACACCAAGAGGACATTCCCTATTGGGCTGAGGCATAGCCTATTTTTCACATCTGATTTAATTTCATACAACTTAATATTGCTACACTAAAAATCTTTGTCTGGACAATAACCCATTACTCAGCTTTTATTAGAAAATGAATGGCTTGCCACTGTGATCATTTTCTGTGACGACAGAGTAAATTATTATGCAGCCTCAGAGGGGTGCCCAAACTTTTTCAGACGACTGGATGTACTTCATAGAAACTGTTACCCTTTATATATTCTAACCACTCTATTTAATGTATTCCATATTAAGGGCCCTAACCTAGGAACACAAATCTTTGTTCCTATTAACATTGTGGACAGTTCTCTCTCTCTTTCTCTCTCTCTTTCTCTCTCTCTCTCTCTCTCTCTCTCTCTTACTCCACTATTTTCACTCTTTCTCTCTCTTCACAGCTCTCTCTCTCTTTCGCTCTGACTCACTCCACTGTTTTCACTCTCTCTCTTCTCACAATTCACTTTCTCTCTCGTTCTGTCTCACTCCACTGTTTTCACTCTCTCTTTCTCTATCCTGGGCACTTCATTTAATATAACAGGCTTTTAAAAATGCAATATTGTTGCACAATTTGTATGTAGCCCTTTAAAGTATACAGGTTGAAAATGGCACTGATAAACGCCTAAATTGGTACGCAGTGGCTGTACAGTAACATGCTATACATGACTTCAGACCACAGGCTCTACGCTTCAGAGGACTAAATGTATTTTGAAAGATGAGACGTTGAGGACTATAATAAATACTGCTTTGATGTCATACAAGCAAGCAAAACACCCATGAGTCCAAATGTGCACTTCAAATGTTCTTATTATAAAACTCATGTCAAATACAGTGTCAACATTTATGATCACTATATTTGATGTATAGTTACAAGATGACATGACGTCATACCCTGGGTTATTCTGAACAGAATGAGCCTGTTTGTCTACTGTGAATAAACTTAGCCGTGGCATACGCACCTGAATGCACTCATGATTCCTATGCGCATCAAAATTACAATCTGTTTCCAGGAATGTTATTGTGAAAGCCTAACTCTGTAATATACTTTTTTTTTTATAACTTAGCTAATCATGTTGGCAATAGAACCAGATGATGCCATCTTCCTAAAAAATGTCTCAGGTGTTGTCAGGCCATTGTTCTGATGTTTGAAGCTCCTCAAGTTGAGGAATTTCACACCTCTGTGTGGGGGTTTCACAAGCCGTTAGGTTTAGATAGGAATTATAATTATGTCAAGTAGTCTGAATTGTGGCAGGGATGAGGCTCAGTTTGTAGAGCATGGTATTTGCAATGCCAGGGTTTAGGGTTTGATTCCCACTGGGGGGCAGGTATGAAAAAAATAATTACACAAAAAATATATTAAGTCACTCTGGATAAGAGTGTCTGCTAAATGACTAAAAATAAACTACAGGGGTGCCCAAGGGCGCTGTTACTTTCATTCGAAAAATGTTGCAATGCTGTGTTGATCTCCTGTGGAGGTGTTTTTCCCAGCATTGCAACCTCCCTCCTCCATGACCCAACAGCATAATGCAAGGAGAATGGCATGTTATATAGAAATATTGATTTGGAGAATGGCGTGTTATATATGAACATTCATTTGGAAGACAATTGCCCACCCAAGGTGTTGTCGCCTAGGCCATTGCTCTGATGTTTGAGGCTCATCTAGCTAAGGGATTTCACATGTCTGTGTGTGGTTTACACAATATGTAAGTTTTATGTCCAGAAGTCTGAAATTAATATATTTCCAGATTATGGTTGGGGGGCATATAAAGAGCAACATATGTGAAGATCAGCAGGCTCTGAATGGAGGTGAAGCTTCACTTAATCTACTTTGAAGCAGAGAAAAAAACGGAATGTTGGAGAAGCTGACTTAATCTACTTTGAAGCAGAAAAAAAAAATGAAAAATTATTTTTTCAAAAATATGAAAATGAAAAAAAAGAAGACATGGGGGCGTGCGGGACGCACTCGCTAAGCGGACCGGCACATTGAACGCGGGTCGGCGACTCCCCGCTTGCCAGGAGCCCTCCGAAAACGTGGACGGATCCTGCCGAGTAAGAAATGATACTCGGGAGGAGACAGAGAGAGGGAGAGGGGACTCTCTCCAATCCCACTGACCTCACTGTTGGGTACATGCTGTCTGGACATTAAAACAGACCCAGTTGCTAGGTCAACCAAGCATAGACAGATAAGATAGAGAGACAATTCATACCCAGGGGAGTTACTGACTCTGGCCCAAATGACACCCTGTTCCCTACGTAGTGCACTAGGCTACTTCTGATCAGATCTAAAGTAGTGCACTACATTGGGAATAGGGTGGAGATCTTCTCACAATTCACTTTCTCTCTCGTTCTGTCTCACTCCACTGTTTTCACTCTCTCTTTCTCTATCCTCACAACTCTCTCTCTGCCTCACTCGACAATCTGATTTATTGAATTTTACATGTGGTCTATATTAAAGGGCACTTCATTTAATATAACAGGCTTTTAAAAATGCAATATTGTTGCACAATTTGTATGTAGCCCTTTAAAGTATACAGGTTGAAAATGGCACTGATAAACGCCTAAATTGGTACGCAGTGGCTGTACAGTAACATGCTATACATGACTTCAGACCACAGGCTCTACGCTTCAGAGGACTAAATGTATTTTGAAAGATGAGACGTTGAGGACTATAATAAATACTGCTTTGATGTCATACAAGCAAGCAAAACACCCATGAGTCCAAATGTGCACTTCACATTTTCTTATTATAAAACTCATGTCAAATACAGTGTCAACATTTATGATCACTATATTTGATGTATAGTTACAAGATGACATGACGTCATACCCTGGGTTATTCTGAACAGAATGAGCCTGTTTGTCTAGTGTGAATAAACTTAGCCGTGGCATACGCACCTGAATGCACTCATGATTCCTATGCGCATCAAAATTACAATCTGTTTCCAGGAATGTTATTGTGAAAGCCTAACTCTGTAATATACTTTTTTATAACTTAGCTAATCATGTTGGCAATAGAACCAGATGATGCCATCTTCCTAAAAAATGTCTCAGGTGTTGTCAGGCCATTGTTCTGATGTTTGAAGCTCCTCAAGTTGAGGGATTTCACACCTCTGTGTGGGGGTTTCACAAGCCGTTAGGTTTAGATAGGAATTATAATGATGTCCAGTAGTCTGAATTGTGTCAGGGATGAGGAGGCTCAGTTTGTAGAGCATGGTATTTGCAATGCCAGGGTTTAGGGTTTGATTCCCACTGGGGGGCAGGTATGAAAAAAATAATTACACAAAAAATATATTAAGTCACTCTGGATAAGAGTGTCTGCTAAATGACTAAAAATAAACTACAGGGGTGCCCAAGGGCGCTGTTACTTTCATTCGAAAAATGTTGCAATGCTGTGTTGATCTGCTGTGGAGGTGTTTTTCCCAGCATTGCAACCTCCCTCCTCCCTGACCCAACAGCATAATGCAAGGAGAATGGCATGTTATATAGAAATATTGATTTGGAGAATGGCGTGTTATATATGAACATTCATTTGGAAGACAATTGCCCACCCAAGGTGTTGTCGCCTAGGCCATTGCTCTGATGTTTGAGGCTCATCTAGCTAAGGGATTTCACATGTCTGTGTGTGGTTTACACAATATGTAAGTTTTATGTCCAGAAGTCTGAAATTAATATATTTCCAGATTATGGTTGGGGGGCATATAAAGAGCAACATATGTGAAGATCAGCAGGCTCTGAATGGAGGTGAAGCTTCACTTAATCTACTTTGAAGCAGAAAAAAACCCGGAATGTTTGAGAAGCTGACTTAATCTACTTTGAAGCAGAAAAAAAAATATGAAAAATTATTTTTTCAAAAATATGAAAATGAAAAAAAAGAAGACATGGGGGCGTGCGGGACGCACTCGCTAAGCGGACCGGCACATTGAACGCGGGTCGGCGACTCCCCGCTTGCCAGGAGCTCTCCGAAAACGTGGACGGATCCTGCCGAGTAAGAAATGATACTCTGGAGGAGACAGAGAGAGGGAGAGGGGACTCTCTCCAATCCCACTGACCTCACTGTTGGGTACATGCTGTCTGGACTATTTTCAGAGAATAGACTGCTTAATGTAACCGACGGGATATGAACCAGGTCTACCGCGGGAGAAAGCAACAGCTTGACCGTTACACCAAGAGGACATTCCCTATTGGGCTGAGGCATAGCCTATTTTTCACATCTGATTTAATTTCATACAACTTAATATTGCTACACTAAAAATCTTTGTCTGGACAATAACCCATTACTCAGCTTTTATTAGAAAATGAATGGCTTGCCACTGTGATCATTTTCTGTGACGACAGAGTAAATTATTATGCAGCCTCAGAGGGGTGCCCAAACTTTTTCAGACGACTGGATGTACTTCATAGAAACTGTTACCCTTTATATATTCTAACCACTCTATTTAATGTATTCCATATTAAGGGCCCTAACCTAGGAACACAAATCTTTGTTCCTATTAACATTGTGGACAGTTCTCTCTCTCTTTCTCTCTCTCTTTCTCTCTCTCTCTCTCTCTCTCTCTCTCTTACTCCACTATTTTCACTCTTTCTCTCTCTTCACAGCTCTCTCTCTCTTTCGCTCTGACTCACTCCACTGTTTTCACTCTCTCTCTTCTCACAATTCACTTTCTCTCTCGTTCTGTCTCACTCCACTGTTTTCACTCTCTCTTTCTCTATCCTGGGCACTTCATTTAATATAACAGGCTTTTAAAAATGCAATATTGTTGCACAATTTGTATGTAGCCCTTTAAAGTATACAGGTTGAAAATGGCACTGATAAACGCCTAAATTGGTACGCAGTGGCTGTACAGTAACATGCTATACATGACTTCAGACCACAGGCTCTACGCTTCAGAGGACTAAATGTATTTTGAAAGATGAGACGTTGAGGACTATAATAAATACTGCTTTGATGTCATACAAGCAAGCAAAACACCCATGAGTCCAAATGTGCACTTCAAATGTTCTTATTATAAAACTCATGTCAAATACAGTGTCAACATTTATGATCACTATATTTGATGTATAGTTACAAGATGACATGACGTCATACCCTGGGTTATTCTGAACAGAATGAGCCTGTTTGTCTACTGTGAATAAACTTAGCCGTGGCATACGCACCTGAATGCACTCATGATTCCTATGCGCATCAAAATTACAATCTGTTTCCAGGAATGTTATTGTGAAAGCCTAACTCTGTAATATACTTTTTTTTTTATAACTTAGCTAATCATGTTGGCAATAGAACCAGATGATGCCATCTTCCTAAAAAATGTCTCAGGTGTTGTCAGGCCATTGTTCTGATGTTTGAAGCTCCTCAAGTTGAGGAATTTCACACCTCTGTGTGGGGGTTTCACAAGCCGTTAGGTTTAGATAGGAATTATAATTATGTCAAGTAGTCTGAATTGTGGCAGGGATGAGGCTCAGTTTGTAGAGCATGGTATTTGCAATGCCAGGGTTTAGGGTTTGATTCCCACTGGGGGGCAGGTATGAAAAAAATAATTACACAAAAAATATATTAAGTCACTCTGGATAAGAGTGTCTGCTAAATGACTAAAAATAAACTACAGGGGTGCCCAAGGGCGCTGTTACTTTCATTCGAAAAATGTTGCAATGCTGTGTTGATCTCCTGTGGAGGTGTTTTTCCCAGCATTGCAACCTCCCTCCTCCATGACCCAACAGCATAATGCAAGGAGAATGGCATGTTATATAGAAATATTGATTTGGAGAATGGCGTGTTATATATGAACATTCATTTGGAAGACAATTGCCCACCCAAGGTGTTGTCGCCTAGGCCATTGCTCTGATGTTTGAGGCTCATCTAGCTAAGGGATTTCACATGTCTGTGTGTGGTTTACACAATATGTAAGTTTTATGTCCAGAAGTCTGAAATTAATATATTTCCAGATTATGGTTGGGGGGCATATAAAGAGCAACATATGTGAAGATCAGCAGGCTCTGAATGGAGGTGAAGCTTCACTTAATCTACTTTGAAGCAGAGAAAAAAACGGAATGTTGGAGAAGCTGACTTAATCTACTTTGAAGCAGAAAAAAAAAATGAAAAATTATTTTTTCAAAAATATGAAAATGAAAAAAAAGAAGACATGGGGGCGTGCGGGACGCACTCGCTAAGCGGACCGGCACATTGAACGCGGGTCGGCGACTCCCCGCTTGCCAGGAGCCCTCCGAAAACGTGGACGGATCCTGCCGAGTAAGAAATGATACTCGGGAGGAGACAGAGAGAGGGAGAGGGGACTCTCTCCAATCCCACTGACCTCACTGTTGGGTACATGCTGTCTGGACTATTTTCAGAGAATATACTGCTTAATGTAACCGACGGGATATGAACCAGGTCTACCGCGGGAGAAAGCAACAGCTTGACCGTTACACCAAGAGGACATTCCCTATTGGGCTGAGGCATAGCCTATTTTTCACATCTGATTTAATTTCATACAACTTAATATTACTACACTAAAAATCTTTGTCTGGACAATAGCCCATTACTCAGCTTTTATTAGAAAATGAATGGCATGCCACTGTGATCATTTTCTGTGACGACAGAGTAAATTATTATGCAGCCTCAGAGGGGTGCCCAAACTTTTTCAGACGACTGGATGTACTTCATAGAAACTGTTACCCTTTATATATTCTAACCACTCTATTTAATGTATTCCATATTAAGGGCCCTAACCTAGGAACACAAATCTTTGTTCCTATTAACATTGTGGACAGTTCTCTCTCTCTTTCTCTCTCTCTCTCTCTCTCTCTCTCTCTCTCTCTTACTCCACTGTTTTCACTCTTTCTCTCTCTTCACAGCTCTCTCTCTCTTTCGCTCTGACTCACTCCACTGTTTTCACTCTCTCTCTTCTCACAATTCACTTTCTCTCTCGTTCTGTCTCACTCCACTGTTTTAACTCTCTCTTTCTCTATCCTGGGCACTTCATTTAATATAACAGGCTTTTAAAAATGCAATATTGTTGCACAATTTGTATGTAGCCCTTTAAAGTATACAGGTTGAAAATGGCACTGATAAACGCCTAAATTGGTACGCAGTGGCTGTACAGTAACATGCTATACATGACTTCAGACCACAGGCTCTACGCTTCAGAGGACTAAATGTATTTTGAAAGATGAGACGTTGAGGACTATAATAAATACTGCTTTGATGTCATACAAGCAAGCAAAACACCCATGAGTCCAAATGTGCACTTCAAATGTTCTTATTATAAAACTCATGTCAAATACAGTGTCAACATTTATGATCACTATATTTGATGTATAGTTACAAGATGACATGACGTCATACCCTGGGTTATTCTGAACAGAATGAGCCTGTTTGTCTACTGTGAATAAACTTAGCCGTGGCATACGCACCTGAATGCACTCATGATTCCTATGCGCATCAAAATTACAATCTGTTTCCAGGAATGTTATTGTGAAAGCCTAACTCTGTAATATACTTTTTTTTATAACTTTGCTAATCATGTTGGCAATAGAACCAGATGATGCCATCTTCCTAAAAAATGTCTCAGGTGTTGTCAGGCCATTGTTCTGATGTTTGAAGCTCCTCAAGTTGAGGAATTTCACACCTCTGTGTGGGGGTTTCACAAGCCGTTAGGTTTAGATAGGAATTATAATTATGTCAAGTAGTCTGAATTGTGGCAGGGATGAGGCTCAGTTTGTAGAGCATGGTATTTGCAATGCCAGGGTTTAGGGTTTGATTCCCACTGGGGGGCAGGTATGAAAAAAATAATTACACAAAAAATATATTAAGTCACTCTGGATAAGAGTGTCTGCTAAATGACTAAAAATAAACTACAGGGGTGCCCAAGGGCGCTGTTACTTTCATTCGAAAAATGTTGCAATGCTGTGTTGATCTCCTGTGGAGGTGTTTTTCCCAGCATTGCAACCTCCCTCCTCCATGACCCAACAGCATAATGCAAGGAGAATGGCATGTTATATAGAAATATTGATTTGGAGAATGGCGTGTTATATATGAACATTCATTTGGAAGACAATTGCCCACCCAAGGTGTTGTCGCCTAGGCCATTGCTCTGATGTTTGAGGCTCATCTAGCTAAGGGATTTCACATGTCTGTGTGTGGTTTTCACAATATGTAAGTTTTATGTCCAGAAGTCTGAAATTAATATATTTCCAGATTATGGTTGGGGGGCATATAAAGAGCAACATATGTGAAGATCAGCAGGCTCTGAATGGAGGTGAAGCTTCACTTAATCTACTTTGAAGCAGAGAAAAAAACGGAATGTTGGAAAAGCTGACTTAATCTACTTTGAAGCAGAAAAAAAAAATGAAAAATTATTTTTTCAAAAATATGAAAATGAAAAAAAAGAAGACATGGGGGCGTGCGGGACGCACTCGCTAAGCGGACCGGCACATTGAACGCGGGTCGGCGACTCCCCGCTTGCCAGGAGCCCTCCGAAAACGTGGACGGATCCTGCCGAGTAAGAAATGATACTCGGGAGGAGACAGAGAGAGGGAGAGGGGACTCTCTCCAATCCCACTGACCTCACTGTTGGGTACATGCTGTCTGGACATTAAAACAGACCCAGTTGCTAGGTCAACCAAGCATAGACAGATAAGATAGAGAGACAATTCATACCCAGGGGAGTTACTGACTCTGGCCCAAATGACACCCTGTTCCCTACGTAGTGCACTAGGCTACTTCTGATCAGATCTAAAGTAGTGCACTACATTGGGAATAGGGTGGAGATCTTCTCACAATTCACTTTCTCTCTCGTTCTGTCTCACTCCACTGTTTTCACTCTCTCTTTCTCTATCCTCACAACTCTCTCTCTGCCTCACTCGACAATCTGATTTATTGAATTTTACATGTGGTCTATATTAAAGGGCACTTCATTTAATATAACAGGCTTTTAAAAATGCAATATTGTTGCACAATTTGTATGTAGCCCTTTAAAGTATACAGGTTGAAAATGGCACTGATAAACGCCTAAATTGGTACGCAGTGGCTGTACAGTAACATGCTATACATGACTTCAGACCACAGGCTCTACGCTTCAGAGGACTAAATGTATTTTGAAAGATGAGACGTTGAGGACTATAATAAATACTGCTTTGATGTCATACAAGCAAGCAAAACACCCATGAGTCCAAATGTGCACTTCACATTTTCTTATTATAAAACTCATGTCAAATACAGTGTCAACATTTATGATCACTATATTTGATGTATAGTTACAAGATGACATGACGTCATACCCTGGGTTATTCTGAACAGAATGAGCCTGTTTGTCTAGTGTGAATAAACTTAGCCGTGGCATACGCACCTGAATGCACTCATGATTCCTATGCGCATCAAAATTACAATCTGTTTCCAGGAATGTTATTGTGAAAGCCTAACTCTGTAATATACTTTTTTATAACTTAGCTAATCATGTTGGCAATAGAACCAGATGATGCCATCTTCCTAAAAAATGTCTCAGGTGTTGTCAGGCCATTGTTCTGATGTTTGAAGCTCCTCAAGTTGAGGGATTTCACACCTCTGTGTGGGGGTTTCACAAGCCGTTAGGTTTAGATAGGAATTATAATGATGTCCAGTAGTCTGAATTGTGTCAGGGATGAGGAGGCTCAGTTTGTAGAGCATGGTATTTGCAATGCCAGGGTTTAGGGTTTGATTCCCACTGGGGGGCAGGTATGAAAAAAATAATTACACAAAAAATATATTAAGTCACTCTGGATAAGAGTGTCTGCTAAATGACTAAAAATAAACTACAGGGGTGCCCAAGGGCGCTGTTACTTTCATTCGAAAAATGTTGCAATGCTGTGTTGATCTGCTGTGGAGGTGTTTTTCCCAGCATTGCAACCTCCCTCCTCCCTGACCCAACAGCATAATGCAAGGAGAATGGCATGTTATATAGAAATATTGATTTGGAGAATGGCGTGTTATATATGAACATTCATTTGGAAGACAATTGCCCACCCAAGGTGTTGTCGCCTAGGCCATTGCTCTGATGTTTGAGGCTCATCTAGCTAAGGGATTTCACATGTCTGTGTGTGGTTTACACAATATGTAAGTTTTATGTCCAGAAGTCTGAAATTAATATATTTCCAGATTATGGTTGGGGGGCATATAAAGAGCAACATATGTGAAGATCAGCAGGCTCTGAATGGAGGTGAAGCTTCACTTAATCTACTTTGAAGCAGAAAAAAACCCGGAATGTTTGAGAAGCTGACTTAATCTACTTTGAAGCAGAAAAAAAAATATGAAAAATTATTTTTTCAAAAATATGAAAATGAAAAAAAAGAAGACATGGGGGCGTGCGGGACGCACTCGCTAAGCGGACCGGCACATTGAACGCGGGTCGGCGACTCCCCGCTTGCCAGGAGCTCTCCGAAAACGTGGACGGATCCTGCCGAGTAAGAAATGATACTCTGGAGGAGACAGAGAGAGGGAGAGGGGACTCTCTCCAATCCCACTGACCTCACTGTTGGGTACATGCTGTCTGGACTATTTTCAGAGAATAGACTGCTTAATGTAACCGACGGGATATGAACCAGGTCTACCGCGGGAGAAAGCAACAGCTTGACCGTTACACCAAGAGGACATTCCCTATTGGGCTGAGGCATAGCCTATTTTTCACATCTGATTTAATTTCATACAACTTAATATTGCTACACTAAAAATCTTTGTCTGGACAATAACCCATTACTCAGCTTTTATTAGAAAATGAATGGCTTGCCACTGTGATCATTTTCTGTGACGACAGAGTAAATTATTATGCAGCCTCAGAGGGGTGCCCAAACTTTTTCAGACGACTGGATGTACTTCATAGAAACTGTTACCCTTTATATATTCTAACCACTCTATTTAATGTATTCCATATTAAGGGCCCTAACCTAGGAACACAAATCTTTGTTCCTATTAACATTGTGGACAGTTCTCTCTCTCTTTCTCTCTCTCTTTCTCTCTCTCTCTCTCTCTCTCTCTCTCTTACTCCACTATTTTCACTCTTTCTCTCTCTTCACAGCTCTCTCTCTCTTTCGCTCTGACTCACTCCACTGTTTTCACTCTCTCTCTTCTCACAATTCACTTTCTCTCTCGTTCTGTCTCACTCCACTGTTTTCACTCTCTCTTTCTCTATCCTGGGCACTTCATTTAATATAACAGGCTTTTAAAAATGCAATATTGTTGCACAATTTGTATGTAGCCCTTTAAAGTATACAGGTTGAAAATGGCACTGATAAACGCCTAAATTGGTACGCAGTGGCTGTACAGTAACATGCTATACATGACTTCAGACCACAGGCTCTACGCTTCAGAGGACTAAATGTATTTTGAAAGATGAGACGTTGAGGACTATAATAAATACTGCTTTGATGTCATACAAGCAAGCAAAACACCCATGAGTCCAAATGTGCACTTCAAATGTTCTTATTATAAAACTCATGTCAAATACAGTGTCAACATTTATGATCACTATATTTGATGTATAGTTACAAGATGACATGACGTCATACCCTGGGTTATTCTGAACAGAATGAGCCTGTTTGTCTACTGTGAATAAACTTAGCCGTGGCATACGCACCTGAATGCACTCATGATTCCTATGCGCATCAAAATTACAATCTGTTTCCAGGAATGTTATTGTGAAAGCCTAACTCTGTAATATACTTTTTTTTTTATAACTTAGCTAATCATGTTGGCAATAGAACCAGATGATGCCATCTTCCTAAAAAATGTCTCAGGTGTTGTCAGGCCATTGTTCTGATGTTTGAAGCTCCTCAAGTTGAGGAATTTCACACCTCTGTGTGGGGGTTTCACAAGCCGTTAGGTTTAGATAGGAATTATAATTATGTCAAGTAGTCTGAATTGTGGCAGGGATGAGGCTCAGTTTGTAGAGCATGGTATTTGCAATGCCAGGGTTTAGGGTTTGATTCCCACTGGGGGGCAGGTATGAAAAAAATAATTACACAAAAAATATATTAAGTCACTCTGGATAAGAGTGTCTGCTAAATGACTAAAAATAAACTACAGGGGTGCCCAAGGGCGCTGTTACTTTCATTCGAAAAATGTTGCAATGCTGTGTTGATCTCCTGTGGAGGTGTTTTTCCCAGCATTGCAACCTCCCTCCTCCATGACCCAACAGCATAATGCAAGGAGAATGGCATGTTATATAGAAATATTGATTTGGAGAATGGCGTGTTATATATGAACATTCATTTGGAAGACAATTGCCCACCCAAGGTGTTGTCGCCTAGGCCATTGCTCTGATGTTTGAGGCTCATCTAGCTAAGGGATTTCACATGTCTGTGTGTGGTTTACACAATATGTAAGTTTTATGTCCAGAAGTCTGAAATTAATATATTTCCAGATTATGGTTGGGGGGCATATAAAGAGCAACATATGTGAAGATCAGCAGGCTCTGAATGGAGGTGAAGCTTCACTTAATCTACTTTGAAGCAGAGAAAAAAACGGAATGTTGGAGAAGCTGACTTAATCTACTTTGAAGCAGAAAAAAAAAATGAAAAATTATTTTTTCAAAAATATGAAAATGAAAAAAAAGAAGACATGGGGGCGTGCGGGACGCACTCGCTAAGCGGACCGGCACATTGAACGCGGGTCGGCGACTCCCCGCTTGCCAGGAGCCCTCCGAAAACGTGGACGGATCCTGCCGAGTAAGAAATGATACTCGGGAGGAGACAGAGAGAGGGAGAGGGGACTCTCTCCAATCCCACTGACCTCACTGTTGGGTACATGCTGTCTGGACTATTTTCAGAGAATATACTGCTTAATGTAACCGACGGGATATGAACCAGGTCTACCGCGGGAGAAAGCAACAGCTTGACCGTTACACCAAGAGGACATTCCCTATTGGGCTGAGGCATAGCCTATTTTTCACATCTGATTTAATTTCATACAACTTAATATTACTACACTAAAAATCTTTGTCTGGACAATAGCCCATTACTCAGCTTTTATTAGAAAATGAATGGCATGCCACTGTGATCATTTTCTGTGACGACAGAGTAAATTATTATGCAGCCTCAGAGGGGTGCCCAAACTTTTTCAGACGACTGGATGTACTTCATAGAAACTGTTACCCTTTATATATTCTAACCACTCTATTTAATGTATTCCATATTAAGGGCCCTAACCTAGGAACACAAATCTTTGTTCCTATTAACATTGTGGACAGTTCTCTCTCTCTTTCTCTCTCTCTCTCTCTCTCTCTCTCTCTCTCTCTTACTCCACTGTTTTCACTCTTTCTCTCTCTTCACAGCTCTCTCTCTCTTTCGCTCTGACTCACTCCACTGTTTTCACTCTCTCTCTTCTCACAATTCACTTTCTCTCTCGTTCTGTCTCACTCCACTGTTTTAACTCTCTCTTTCTCTATCCTGGGCACTTCATTTAATATAACAGGCTTTTAAAAATGCAATATTGTTGCACAATTTGTATGTAGCCCTTTAAAGTATACAGGTTGAAAATGGCACTGATAAACGCCTAAATTGGTACGCAGTGGCTGTACAGTAACATGCTATACATGACTTCAGACCACAGGCTCTACGCTTCAGAGGACTAAATGTATTTTGAAAGATGAGACGTTGAGGACTATAATAAATACTGCTTTGATGTCATACAAGCAAGCAAAACACCCATGAGTCCAAATGTGCACTTCAAATGTTCTTATTATAAAACTCATGTCAAATACAGTGTCAACATTTATGATCACTATATTTGATGTATAGTTACAAGATGACATGACGTCATACCCTGGGTTATTCTGAACAGAATGAGCCTGTTTGTCTACTGTGAATAAACTTAGCCGTGGCATACGCACCTGAATGCACTCATGATTCCTATGCGCATCAAAATTACAATCTGTTTCCAGGAATGTTATTGTGAAAGCCTAACTCTGTAATATACTTTTTTTTATAACTTTGCTAATCATGTTGGCAATAGAACCAGATGATGCCATCTTCCTAAAAAATGTCTCAGGTGTTGTCAGGCCATTGTTCTGATGTTTGAAGCTCCTCAAGTTGAGGAATTTCACACCTCTGTGTGGGGGTTTCACAAGCCGTTAGGTTTAGATAGGAATTATAATTATGTCAAGTAGTCTGAATTGTGGCAGGGATGAGGCTCAGTTTGTAGAGCATGGTATTTGCAATGCCAGGGTTTAGGGTTTGATTCCCACTGGGGGGCAGGTATGAAAAAAATAATTACACAAAAAATATATTAAGTCACTCTGGATAAGAGTGTCTGCTAAATGACTAAAAATAAACTACAGGGGTGCCCAAGGGCGCTGTTACTTTCATTCGAAAAATGTTGCAATGCTGTGTTGATCTCCTGTGGAGGTGTTTTTCCCAGCATTGCAACCTCCCTCCTCCATGACCCAACAGCATAATGCAAGGAGAATGGCATGTTATATAGAAATATTGATTTGGAGAATGGCGTGTTATATATGAACATTCATTTGGAAGACAATTGCCCACCCAAGGTGTTGTCGCCTAGGCCATTGCTCTGATGTTTGAGGCTCATCTAGCTAAGGGATTTCACATGTCTGTGTGTGGTTTTCACAATATGTAAGTTTTATGTCCAGAAGTCTGAAATTAATATATTTCCAGATTATGGTTGGGGGGCATATAAAGAGCAACATATGTGAAGATCAGCAGGCTCTGAATGGAGGTGAAGCTTCACTTAATCTACTTTGAAGCAGAGAAAAAAACGGAATGTTGGAAAAGCTGACTTAATCTACTTTGAAGCAGAAAAAAAAAATGAAAAATTATTTTTTCAAAAATATGAAAATGAAAAAAAAGAAGACATGGGGGCGTGCGGGACGCACTCGCTAAGCGGACCGGCACATTGAACGCGGGTCGGCGACTCCCCGCTTGCCAGGAGCCCTCCGAAAACGTGGACGGATCCTGCCGAGTAAGAAATGATACTCGGGAGGAGACAGAGAGAGGGAGAGGGGACTCTCTCCAATCCCACTGACCTCACTGTTGGGTACATGCTGTCTGGACTATTTTCAGAGAATAGACTGCTTAATGTAACCGACGGGATACGAACCAGGTCTACCGCGGGAGAAAGCAACAGCTTGACCGTTACACCAAGAGGACATTCCCTATTGGGCTGAGGCATAGCCTATTTTTCACATCTGATTTAATTTCATACAACTTAATATTGCTACACAAAAAATCTTTGTCTGGACAATAGCCCATTACTCAGCTTTTATTAGAAAATGAATGGCATGCCACTGTGATCATTTTCTGTGACGACAGAGTAAATTATTATGCAGCCTCAGAGGGGTGCCCAAACTTTTTCAGACGACTGGATGTACTTCATAGAAACTGTTACCCTTTATATATTCTAACCACTCTATTTAATGTATTCCATATTAAGGGCCCTAACCTAGGAACACAAATCTTTGTTCCTATTAACATTGTGGACAGTTCTCTCTCTCTTTCTCTCTCTCTCTCTCTCTCTCTCTCTCTCTTACTCCACTGTTTTCACTCTTTCTCTCTCTTCACAGCTCTCTCTCTCTTTCGCTCTGACTCACTCCACTGTTTTCACTCTCTCTCTTCTCACAATTCACTTTCTCTCTCGTTCTGTCTCACTCCACTGTTTTCACTCTCTCTTTCTCTATCCTGGGCACTTCATTTAATATAACAGGCTTTTAAAAATGCAATATTGTTGCACAATTTGTATGTAGCCCTTTAAAGTATACAGGTTGAAAATGGCACTGATAAACGCCTAAATTGGTACGCAGTGGCTGTACAGTAACATGCTATACATGACTTCAGACCACAGGCTCTACGCTTCAGAGGACTAAATGTATTTTGAAAGATGAGACGTTGAGGACTATAATAAATACTGCTTTGATGTCATACAAGCAAGCAAAACACCCATGAGTCCAAATGTGCACTTCAAATGTTCTTATTATAAAACTCATGTCAAATACAGTGTCAACATTTATGATCACTATATTTGATGTATAGTTACAAGATGACATGACGTCATACCCTGGGTTATTCTGAACAGAATGAGCCTGTTTGTCTACTGTGAATAAACTTAGCCGTGGCATACGCACCTGAATGCACTCATGATTCCTATGCGCATCAAAATTACAATCTGTTTCCAGGAATGTTATTGTGAAAGCCTAACTCTGTAATATACTTTTTTTTATAACTTAGCTAATCATGTTGGCAATAGAACCAGATGATGCCATCTTCCTAAAAAATGTCTCAGGTGTTGTCAGGCCATTGTTCTGATGTTTGAAGCTCCTCAAGTTGAGGAATTTCACACCTCTGTGTGGGGGTTTCACAAGCCGTTAGGTTTAGATAGGAATTATAATTATGTCCAGCAGTCTGAATTGTGGCAGGGATGAGGAGGCTCAGTTTGTAGAGCATGGTATTTGCAATGCCAGGGTTTAGGGTTTGATTCCCACTGGGGGGCAGGTATGAAAAAAATAATTACACAAAAAATATATTAAGTCACTCTGGATAAGAGTGTCTGCTAAATGACTAAAAATAAACTACAGGGGTGCCCAAGGGCGCTGTTACTTTCATTCGAAAAATGTTGCAATGCTGTGTTGATCTCCTGTGGAGGTGTTTTTCCCAGCATTGCAACCTCCCTCCTCCATGACCCAACAGCATAATGCAAGGAGAATGGCATGTTATATAGAAATATTGATTTGGAGAATGGCGTGTTATATATGAACATTCATTTGGAAGACAATTGCCCACCCAAGGTGTTGTCGCCTAGGCCATTGCTCTGATGTTTGAGGCTCATCTAGCTAAGGGATTTCACATGTCTGTGTGTGGTTTACACAATATGTAAGTTTTATGTCCAGAAGTCTGAAATTAATATATTTCCAGATTATGGTTGGGGGGCATATAAAGAGCAACATATGTGAAGATCAGCAGGCTCTGAATGGAGGTGAAGCTTCACTTAATCTACTTTGAAGCAGAGAAAAAAACGGAATGTTGGAAAAGCTGACTTAATCTACTTTGAAGCAGAAAAAAAAAATGAAAAATTATTTTTTCAAAAATATGAAAATGAAAAAAAAGAAGACATGGGGGCGTGCGGGACGCACTCGCTAAGCGGACCGGCACATTGAACGCGGGTCGGCGACTCCCCGCTTGCCAGGAGCCCTCCGAAAACGTGGACGGATCCTGCCGAGTAAGAAATGATACTCGGGAGGAGACAGAGAGAGGGAGAGGGGACTCTCTCCAATCCCACTGACCTCACTGTTGGGTACATGCTGTCTGGACTATTTTCAGAGAATAGACTGCTTAATGTAACCGACGGGATACGAACCAGGTCTACCGCGGGAGAAAGCAACAGCTTGACCGTTACACCAAGAGGACATTCCCTATTGGGCTGAGGCATAGCCTATTTTTCACATCTGATTTAATTTCATACAACTTAATATTGCTACACAAAAAATCTTTGTCTGGACAATAGCCCATTACTCAGCTTTTATTAGAAAATGAATGGCATGCCACTGTGATCATTTTCTGTGACGACAGAGTAAATTATTATGCAGCCTCAGAGGGGTGCCCAAACTTTTTCAGACGACTGGATGTACTTCATAGAAACTGTTACCCTTTATATATTCTAACCACTCTATTTAATGTATTCCATATTAAGGGCCCTAACCTAGGAACACAAATCTTTGTTCCTATTAACATTGTGGACAGTTCTCTCTCTCTTTCTCTCTCTCTCTCTCTCTCTCTCTCTCTCTTACTCCACTGTTTTCACTCTTTCTCTCTCTTCACAGCTCTCTCTCTCTTTCGCTCTGACTCACTCCACTGTTTTCACTCTCTCTCTTCTCACAATTCACTTTCTCTCTCGTTCTGTCTCACTCCACTGTTTTCACTCTCTCTTTCTCTATCCTGGGCACTTCATTTAATATAACAGGCTTTTAAAAATGCAATATTGTTGCACAATTTGTATGTAGCCCTTTAAAGTATACAGGTTGAAAATGGCACTGATAAACGCCTAAATTGGTACGCAGTGGCTGTACAGTAACATGCTATACATGACTTCAGACCACAGGCTCTACGCTTCAGAGGACTAAATGTATTTTGAAAGATGAGACGTTGAGGACTATAATAAATACTGCTTTGATGTCATACAAGCAAGCAAAACACCCATGAGTCCAAATGTGCACTTCAAATGTTCTTATTATAAAACTCATGTCAAATACAGTGTCAACATTTATGATCACTATATTTGATGTATAGTTACAAGATGACATGACGTCATACCCTGGGTTATTCTGAACAGAATGAGCCTGTTTGTCTACTGTGAATAAACTTAGCCGTGGCATACGCACCTGAATGCACTCATGATTCCTATGCGCATCAAAATTACAATCTGTTTCCAGGAATGTTATTGTGAAAGCCTAACTCTGTAATATACTTTTTTTTATAACTTAGCTAATCATGTTGGCAATAGAACCAGATGATGCCATCTTCCTAAAAAATGTCTCAGGTGTTGTCAGGCCATTGTTCTGATGTTTGAAGCTCCTCAAGTTGAGGAATTTCACACCTCTGTGTGGGGGTTTCACAAGCCGTTAGGTTTAGATAGGAATTATAATTATGTCAAGTAGTCTGAATTGTGGCAGGGATGAGGCTCAGTTTGTAGAGCATGGTATTTGCAATGCCAGGGTTTAGGGTTTGATTCCCACTGGGGGGCAGGTATGAAAAAAATAATTACACAAAAAATATATTAAGTCACTCTGGATAAGAGTGTCTGCTAAATGACTAAAAATAAACTACAGGGGTGCCCAAGGGCGCTGTTACTTTCATTCGAAAAATGTTGCAATGCTGTGTTGATCTCCTGTGGAGGTGTTTTTCCCAGCATTGCAACCTCCCTCCTCCATGACCCAACAGCATAATGCAAGGAGAATGGCATGTTATATAGAAATATTGATTTGGAGAATGGCGTGTTATATATGAACATTCATTTGGAAGACAATTGCCCACCCAAGGTGTTGTCGCCTAGGCCATTGCTCTGATGTTTGAGGCTCATCTAGCTAAGGGATTTCACATGTCTGTGTGTGGTTTACACAATATGTAAGTTTTATGTCCAGAAGTCTGAAATTAATATATTTCCAGATTATGGTTGGGGGGCATATAAAGAGCAACATATGTGAAGATCAGCAGGCTCTGAATGGAGGTGAAGCTTCACTTAATCTACTTTGAAGCAGAGAAAAAAACGGAATGTTGGAGAAGCTGACTTAATCTACTTTGAAGCAGAAAAAAAAAATGAAAAATTATTTTTTCAAAAATATGAAAATGAAAAAAAAGAAGACATGGGGGCGTGCGGGACGCACTCGCTAAGCGGACCGGCACATTGAACGCGGGTCGGCGACTCCCCGCTTGCCAGGAGCCCTCCAAAAACGTGGACGGATCCTGCCGAGTAAGAAATGATACTCGGGAGGAGACAGAGAGAGGGAGAGGGGACTCTCTCCAATCCCACTGACCTCACTGTTGGGTACATGCTGTCTGGACTATTTTCAGAGAATAGACTGCTTAATGTAACCGACGGGATACGAACCAGGTCTACCGCGGGAGAAAGCAACAGCTTGACCGTTACACCAAGAGGACATTCCCTATTGGGCTGAGGCATAGCCTATTTTTCACATCTGATTTAATTTCATACAACTTAATATTGCTACACAAAAAATCTTTGTCTGGACAATAGCCCATTACTCAGCTTTTATTAGAAAATGAATGGCATGCCACTGTGATCATTTTCTGTGACGACAGAGTAAATTATTATGCAGCCTCAGAGGGGTGCCCAAACTTTTTCAGACGACTGGATGTACTTCATAGAAACTGTTACCCTTTATATATTCTAACCACTCTATTTAATGTATTCCATATTAAGGGCCCTAACCTAGGAACACAAATCTTTGTTCCTATTAACATTGTGGACAGTTCTCTCTCTCTTTCTCTCTCTCTCTCTCTCTCTCTCTCTCTCTTACTCCACTGTTTTCACTATTTCTCTCTCTTCACAGCTCTCTCTCTCTTTCGCTCTGACTCACTCCACTGTTTTCACTCTCTCTCTTCTCACAATTCACTTTCTCTCTCGTTCTGTCTCACTCCACTGTTTTCACTCTCTCTTTCTCTATCCTGGGCACTTCATTTAATATAACAGGCTTTTAAAAATGCAATATTGTTGCACAATTTGTATGTAGCCCTTTAAAGTATACAGGTTGAAAATGGCACTGATAAACGCCTAAATTGGTACGCAGTGGCTGTACAGTAACATGCTATACATGACTTCAGACCACAGGCTCTACGCTTCAGAGGACTAAATGTATTTTGAAAGATGAGACGTTGAGGACTATAATAAATACTGCTTTGATGTCATACAAGCAAGCAAAACACCCATGAGTCCAAATGTGCACTTCAAATGTTCTTATTATAAAACTCATGTCAAATACAGTGTCAACATTTATGATCACTATATTTGATGTATAGTTACAAGATGACATGACGTCATACCCTGGGTTATTCTGAACAGAATGAGCCTGTTTGTCTACTGTGAATAAACTTAGCCGTGGCATACGCACCTGAATGCACTCATGATTCCTATGCGCATCAAAATTACAATCTGTTTCCAGGAATGTTATTGTGAAAGCCTAACTCTGTAATATACTTTTTTATAACTTAGCTAATCATGTTGGCAATAGAACCAGATGATGCCATCTTCCTAAAAAATGTCTCAGGTGTTGTCAGGCCATTGTTCTGATGTTTGAAGCTCCTCAAGTTGAGGAATTTCACACCTCTGTGTGGGGGTTTCACAAGCCGTTAGGTTTAGATAGGAATTATAATTATGTCCAGCAGTCTGAATTGTGGCAGGGATGAGGAGGCTCAGTTTGTAGAGCATGGTATTTGCAATGCCAGGGTTTAGGGTTTGATTCCCACTGGGGGGCAGGTATGAAAAAAATAATTACACAAAAAATATATTAAGTCACTCTGGATAAGAGTGTCTGCTAAATGACTAAAAATAAACTACAGGGGTGCCCAAGGGCGCTGTTACTTTCATTCGAAAAATGTTGCAATGCTGTGTTGATCTGCTGTGGAGGTGTTTTTCCCAGCATTGCAACCTCCCTCCTCCCTGACCCAACAGCATAATGCAAGGAGAATGGCACGTTATATAGAAATATTGATTTGGAGAATGGCGTGTTATATATGAACATTCATTTGGAAGACAATTGCCCACCCAAGGTGTTGTCGCCTAGGCCATTGCTCTGATGTTTGAGGCTCATCTAGCTAAGGGATTTCACATGTCTGTGTGTGGTTTACACAATATGTAAGTTTTATGTCCAGAAGTCTGAAATGAATATATTTCCAGATTATGGTTGGGGGGCATATAAAGAGCAACATATGTGAAGATCAGCAGGCTCTGAATGGAGGTGAAGCTTCACTTAATCTACTTTGAAGCAGAGAAAAAAACGGAATGTTGGAGAAGCTGACTTAATCTACTTTGAAGCAGAAAAAAAAAATGAAAAATTATTTTTTCAAAAGTATGAAAATGAAAAAAAAGAAGACATGGGGGCGTGCGGGACGCACTCGCTAAGCGGACCGGCACATTGAACGCGGGTCGGCGACTCCCCGCTTGCCAGGAGCCCTCCGAAAACGTGGACGGATCCTGCCGAGTAAGAAATGATACTCGGGAGGAGACAGAGAGAGGGAGAGGGGACTCTCTCCAATCCCACTGACCTCACTGTTGGGTACATGCTGTCTGGACTATTTTCAGAGAATAGACTGCTTAATGTAACCGACGGGATACGAACCAGGTCTACCGCGGGAGAAAGCAACAGCTTGACCGTTACACCAAGAGGACATTCCCTATTGGGCTGAGGCATAGCCTATTTTTCACATCTGATTTAATTTCATACAACTTAATATTGCTACACAAAAAATCTTTGTCTGGACAATAGCCCATTACTCAGCTTTTATTAGAAAATGAATGGCATGCCACTGTGATCATTTTCTGTGACGACAGAGTAAATTATTATGCAGCCTCAGAGGGGTGCCCAAACTTTTTCAGACGACTGGATGTACTTCATAGAAACTGTTACCCTTTATATATTCTAACCACTCTATTTAATGTATTCCATATTAAGGGCCCTAACCTAGGAACACAAATCTTTGTTCCTATTAACATTGTGGACAGTTCTCTCTCTCTTTCTCTCTCTCTCTCTCTCTCTCTCTCTCTCTCTCTTACTCCACTGTTTTCACTCTTTCTCTCTCTTCACAGCTCTCTCTCTCTTTCGCTCTGACTCACTCCACTGTTTTCACTCTCTCTCTTCTCACAATTCACTTTCTCTCTCGTTCTGTCTCACTCCACTGTTTTCACTCTCTCTTTCTCTATCCTCACAACTCTCTCTCTGCCTCACTCGACTGTTTTCACTATTTCTCTCTCCTCACAACTCTCTCTCTCTCTCTCACTCCACTGTTTCACTCTCTCTCTCCTCACAACTCTCTCTCTCGCTGTCTCACTCCACTGTTTTCACTCTCTCTCTCTCCTCACAATTCTCTCTCTCTCTCACTCTGTCGCACTCCATTGTTTTCACTCTCTCTCCTCACAATTCTCTCTCTCTCTCACTCTGTCTCACTCCACTGTTTTCACTCTTTCTTTCACGCTCTGCCTCACTCCACTGTTTTCACTCTTCATTTATAGGTTATATTCTTCAAGAATCAATGGATGTTGCATCTGCTGATTGCCCCTTTAAAATGAATCACTAATCACATTAAATAAATCACAATCTCCCGAAATGACTTTGTCAAAGCAACAGAATAACTAGGGCTTTACAATGATCCTCAAAACTTGGGGGAATTCTGGGGTTAAGTGGGTTAAAATAGTCCTAGAAGTCACAGAGGGTGCACAGAGGGACATGCCAAAATGCAGAATTTTAGCACTTTTGCAAGTCTTTATTTATATAAAAAAATCTGATTTATTGAATTTTACATGTGGTCTATATTAAAGGGCACTTCATTTAATATAACAGGCTTTTAAAAATGCAATATTGTTGCACAATTTGTATGTAGCCCTTTAAAGTATACAGGTTGAAAATGGCACTGATAAACGCCTAAATTAAATTGGTACGCAGTGGCTGTACAGTAACATGCTATACATGACTTCAGACCACAGGCTCTACGCTTCAGAGGACTAAATGTATTTTGAAAGATGAGACGTTGAGGACTATAATAAATACTGCTTTGATGTCATACAAGCAAGCAAAACACCCATGAGTCCAAATGTGCACTTCAAATTTTCTTATTATAAAACTCATGTCAAATACAGTGTCAACATTTATGATCACTATATTTGATGTATAGTTACAAGATGACATGACGTCATACCCTGGGTTATTCTGAACAGAATGAGCCTGTTTGTCTACTGTGAATAAACTTAGCCGTGGCATACGCACCTGAATGCACTCATGATTCCTATGCGCATCAAAATTACAATCTGTTTCCAGGAATGTTATTGTGAAAGCCTAACTCTGTAATATACTTTTTTATAACTTAGCTAATCATGTTGGCAATAGAACCAGATGATGCCATCTTCCTAAAAAATGTCTCAGGTGTTGTCAGGCCATTGTTCTGATGTTTGAAGCTCCTCAAGTTGAGGAATTTCACACCTCTGTGTGGGGGTTTCACAAGCCGTTAGGTTTAGATAGGAATTATAATTATGTCCAGCAGTCTGAATTGTGGCAGGGATGAGGCTCAGTTTGTAGAGCATGGTATTTGCAATGCCAGGGTTTAGGGTTTGATTCCCACTGGGGGGCAGGTATGAAAAAAATAATTACACAAAAAATATATTAAGTCACTCTGGATAAGAGTGTCTGCTAAATGACTAAAAATAAACTACAGGGGTGCCCAAGGGCGCTGTTACTTTCATTCGAAAAATGTTGCAATGCTGTGTTTATCTGCTGTGGAGGTGTTTTTCCCAGCATTGCAACCTCCCTCCTCCCTGACCCAACAGCATAATGCAAGGAGAATGGCATGTTATATAGAAATATTGATTTGGAGAATGGCGTGTTATATATGAACATTCATTTGGAAGACAATTGCCCACCCAAGGTGTTGTCGCCTAGGCCATTGCTCTGATGTTTGAGGCTCATCTAGCTAAGGGATTTCACATGTCTGTGTGTGGTTTACACAATATGTAAGTTTTATGTCCAGAAGTCTGAAATTAATATATTTCCAGATTACGGTTGGGGGGCATATGAAGAGCAACATATGTGAAGATCAGCAGGCTCTGAATGGAGGTGAAGCTTCACTTAATCTACTTTGAAGCAGAGAAAAAACCGGAATGTTGGAGAAGCTGACTTAATCTACTTTGAAGCAGAAAAAAAAAATGAAAAACTATTTTTTCAAAAATATGAAAATGAAAAAAAAGAAGACATGGGGGCGTGCGGGACGCACTCGCTAAGCGGACCGGCACATTGAACGCGGGTCGGCGACTCCCCGCTTGCCAGGAGCCCTCCGAAAACGTGGACGGATCCTGCCGAGTAAGAAATTATACTCGGGAGGGGACAGAGAGAGGGAGAGTGGACTCTCTCCAATCCCACTGACCTCACTGTTGGGTACATGCTGTCTGGACTATTTTCAGAGAATAGACTGCTTAATGTAACCGACGGGATATGAACCAGGTCTACCGCGGGAGAAAGCAACAGCTTGACCGTTACACCAAGAGGACATTCCCTATTGGGCTGAGGCATAGCCTATTTTTCACATCTGATTTAATTTCATACAACTTAATATTGCTACACTAAAAATCTTTGTCTGGACAATAGCCCATTACTCAGCTTTTATTAGAAAATGAATGGCATGCCACTGTGATCATTTTCTGTGACGACAGAGTAAATTATTATGCAGCCTCAGAGGGGTGCCCAAACTTTTTCAGACGACTGGATGTACTTCATAGAAACTGTTACCCTTTATATATTCTAACCACTCTATTTAATGTATTCCATATTAAGGGCCCTAACCTAGGAACACAAATCTTTGTTCCTATTAACATTGTGGACAGTTCTCTCTCTCTCTCTCTCTCTCTCTCTCTCTCTCTCTTACTCCACTGTTTTCACTCTTTCTCTCTCTTCACAGCTCTCTCTCTCTCTCGTTCTGTCTCACTCCACTGTTTTCACTCTCTCTTTCTCTATCCTGGGCACTTCATTTAATATAACAGGCTTTTAAAAATGCAATATTGTTGCACAATTTGTATGTAGCCCTTTAAAGTATACAGGTTGAAAATGGCACTGATAAACGCCTAAATTGGTACGCAGTGGCTGTACAGTAACATGCTATACATGACTTCAGACCACAGGCTCTACGCTTCAGAGGACTAAATGTATTTTGAAAGATGAGACGTTGAGGACTATAATAAATACTGCTTTGATGTCATACAAGCAAGCAAAACACCCATGAGTCCAAATGTGCACTTCAAATGTTCTTATTATAAAACTCATGTCAAATACAGTGTCAACATTTATGATCACTATATTTGATGTATAGTTACAAGATGACATGACGTCATACCCTGGGTTATTCTGAACAGAATGAGCCTGTTTGTCTACTGTGAATAAACTTAGCCGTGGCATACGCACCTGAATGCACTCATGATTCCTATGCGCATCAAAATTACAATCTGTTTCCAGGAATGTTATTGTGAAAGCCTAACTCTGTAATATACTTTTTTATAACTTAGCTAATCATGTTGGCAATAGAACCAGATGATGCCATCTTCCTAAAAAATGTCTCAGGTGTTGTCAGGCCATTGTTCTGATGTTTGAAGCTCCTCAAGTTGAGGAATTTCACACCTCTGTGTGGGGGTTTCACAAGCCGTTAGGTTTAGATAGGAATTATAATTATGTCCAGCAGTCTGAATTGTGGCAGGGATGAGGAGGCTCAGTTTGTAGAGCATGGTATTTGCAATGCCAGGGTTTAGGGTTTGATTCCCACTGGGGGGCAGGTATGAAAAAAATAATTACACAAAAAATATATTAAGTCACTCTGGATAAGAGTGTCTGCTAAATGACTAAAAATAAACTACAGGGGTGCCCAAGGGCGCTGTTACTTTCATTCGAAAAATGTTGCAATGCTGTGTTGATCTGCTGTGGAGGTGTTTTTCCCAGCATTGCAACCTCCCTCCTCCCTGACCCAACAGCATAATGCAAGGAGAATGGCACGTTATATAGAAATATTGAATTGGAGAATGGCGTGTTATATATGAACATTCATTTGGAAGACAATTGCCCACCCAAGGTGTTGTCGCCTAGGCCATTGCTCTGATGTTTGAGGCTCATCTAGCTAAGGGATTTCACATGTCTGTGTGTGGTTTACACAATATGTAAGTTTTATGTCCAGAAGTCTGAAATGAATATATTTCCAGATTATGGTTGGGGGGCATATAAAGAGCAACATATGTGAAGATCAGCAGGCTCTGAATGGAGGTGAAGCTTCACTTAATCTACTTTGAAGCAGAGAAAAAAACGGAATGTTGGAGAAGCTGACTTAATCTACTTTGAAGCAGAAAAAAAAAATGAAAAATTATTTTTTCAAAAGTATGAAAATGAAAAAAAAGAAGACATGGGGGCGTGCGGGACGCACTCGCTAAGCGGACCGGCACATTGAACGCGGGTCGGCGACTCCCCGCTTGCCAGGAGCCCTCCGAAAACGTGGACGGATCCTGCCGAGTAAGAAATTATACTCGGGAGGGGACAGAGAGAGGGAGAGTGGACTCTCTCCAATCCCACTGACCTCACTGTTGGGTACATGCTGTCTGGACTATTTTCAGAGAATAGACTGCTTAATGTAACCGACGGGATATGAACCAGGTCTACCGCGGGAGAAAGCAACAGCTTGACCGTTACACCAAGAGGACATTCCCTATTGGGCTGAGGCATAGCCTATTTTTCACATCTGATTTAATTTCATACAACTTAATATTGCTACACTAAAAATCTTTGTCTGGACAATAGCCCATTACTCAGCTTTTATTAGAAAATGAATGGCATGCCACTGTGATCATTTTCTGTGACGACAGAGTAAATTATTATGCAGCCTCAGAGGGGTGCCCAAACTTTTTCAGACGACTGGATGTACTTCATAGAAACTGTTACCCTTTATATATTCTAACCACTCTATTTAATGTATTCCATATTAAGGGCCCTAACCTAGGAACACAAATCTTTGTTCCTATTAACATTGTGGACAGTTCTCTCTCTCTCTCTCTCTCTCTCTCTCTCTCTCTCTTACTCCACTGTTTTCACTCTTTCTCTCTCTTCACAGCTCTCTCTCTCTCTCGTTCTGTCTCACTCCACTGTTTTCACTCTCTCTTTCTCTATCCTGGGCACTTCATTTAATATAACAGGCTTTTAAAAATGCAATATTGTTGCACAATTTGTATGTAGCCCTTTAAAGTATACAGGTTGAAAATGGCACTGATAAACGCCTAAATTGGTACGCAGTGGCTGTACAGTAACATGCTATACATGACTTCAGACCACAGGCTCTACGCTTCAGAGGACTAAATGTATTTTGAAAGATGAGACGTTGAGGACTATAATAAATAGTGCTTTGATGTCATACAAGCAAGCAAAACACCCATGAGTCCAAATGTGCACTTCAAATTTTCTTATTATAAAACTCATGTCAAATACAGTGTCAACATTTATGATCACTATATTTGATGTATAGTTACAAGATGACATGACGTCATACCCTGGGTTATTCTGAACATAATGAGCCTGTTTGTCTACTGTGAATAAACTTAGCCGTGGCATACGCACCTGAATGCACTCATGATTCCTATGCGCATCAAAATTACAATCTGTTTCCAGGAATGTTATTGTGAAAGCCTAACTCTGTAATATACTTTTTTATAACTTAGCTAATCATGTTGGCAATAGAACCAGATGATGCCATCTTCCTAAAAAATGTCTCAGGTGTTGTCAGGCCATTGTTCTGATGTTTGAAGCTCCTCAAGTTGAGGAATTTCACACCTCTGTGTGGGGGTTTCACAAGCCGTTAGGTTTAGATAGGAATTATAATTATGTCCAGTAGTCTGAATTGTGGCAGGGATGAGGAGGCTCAGTTTGTAGAGCATGGTATTTGCAATGCCAGGGTTTAGGGTTTGATTCCCACTGGGGGGCAGGTATGAAAAAAATTATTACACAAAAAATATATTAAGTCACTCTGGATAAGAGTGTCTGCTAAATGACTAAAAATAAACTACAGGGGTGCCCAAGGGCGCTGTTACTTTCATTCGAAAAATGTTGCAATGCTGTGTTGATCTGCTGTGGAGGTGTTTTTCCCAGCATTGCAACCTCCCTCCTCCCTGACCCAACAGCATAATGCAAGGAGAATGGCATGTTATATAGAAATATTGATTTGGAGAATGGTGTGTTATATATGAACATTCATTTGGAAGACAATTGCCCACCCAAGGTGTTGTCGCCTAGGCCATTGCTCTGATGTTTGAGGCTCATCTAGCTAAGGGATTTCACATGTCTGTGTGTGGTTTACACAATATGTAAGTTTTATGTCCAGAAGTCTGAAATTAATATATTTCCAGATTATGGTTGGGGGGCATATAAAGAGCAACATATGTGAAGATCAGCAGGCTCTGAATGGAGGTGAAGCTTCACTTAATCTACTTTGAAGCAGAGAAAAAAACGGAATGTTGGAGAAGCTGACTTAATCTACTTTGAAGCAGAAAAAAAAAATGAAAAATTATTTTTTCAAAAATATGAAAATGAAAAAAAAGAAGACATGGGGGCGTGCGGGACGCACTCGCTAAGCGGACCGGCACATTGAACGCGGGTCGGCGACTCCCCGCTTGCCAGGAGCCCTCCGAAAACGTGGACGGATCCTGCCGAGTAAGAAATGATACTCGGGAGGAGACAGAGAGAGGGAGAGGGGACTCTCTCCAATCCCACTGACCTCACTGTTGGGTACATGCTGTCTGGACTATTTTCAGAGAATAGACTGCTTAATGTAACCGACGGGATATGAACCAGGTCTACCGCGGGAGAAAGCAACAGCTTGACCGTTACACCAAGAGGACATTCCCTATTGGGCTGAGGCATAGCCTATTTTTCACATCTGATTTAATTTCATACAACTTAATATTGCTACACTAAAAATCTTTGTCTGGACAATAGCCCATTACTCAGCTTTTATTAGAAAATGAATGGCATGCCACTGTGATCATTTTCTGTGACGACAGAGTAAATTATTATGCAGCCTCAGAGGGGTGCCCAAACTTTTTCAGACGACTGGATGTACTTCATAGAAACTGTTACCCTTTATATATTCTAACCACTCTATTTAATGTATTCCATATTAAGGGCCCTAACCTAGGAACACAAATATTTGTTCCTATTAACATTGTGGACAGTTCTCTCTCTCTCTCTCTCTCTCTCTCTCTCTCTTACTCCACTGTTTTCACTCTTTCTCTCTCTTCACAGCTCTCTCTCTCTCTCGTTCTGTCTCACTCCACTGTTTTCACTCTCTCTTTCTCTATCCTGGGCACTTCATTTAAAATAACAGGTTTTTAAAAATGCAATATTGTTGCACAATTTGTATGTAGCCCTTTAAAGTATACAGGTTGAAAATGGCACTGATAAACGCCTAAATTGGTACGCAGTGGCTGTACAGTAACATGCTATACATGACTTCAGACCACAGGCTCTACGCTTCAGAGGACTAAATGTATTTTGAAAGATGAGACGTTGAGGACTATAATAAATACTGCTTTGATGTCATACAAGCAAGCAAAACACCCATGAGTCCAAATGTGCACTTCAAATTTTCTTATTATAAAACTCATGTCAAATACAGTGTCAACATTTATGATCACTATATTTGATGTATAGTTACAAGATGACATGACGTCATACCCTGGGTTATTCTGAACAGAATGAGCCTGTTTGTCTACTGTGAATAAACTTAGCCGTGGCATACGCACCTGAATGCACTCATGATTCCTATGCGCATCAAAATTACAATCTGTTTCCAGGAATGTTATTGTGAAAGCCTAACTCTGTAATATACTTTTTTATAACTTAGCTAATCATGTTGGCAATAGAACCAGATGATGCCATCTTCCTAAAAAATGTCTCAGGTGTTGTCAGGCCATTGTTCTGATGTTTGAAGCTCCTCAAGTTTAGGAATTTCACACCTCTGTGTGGGGGTTTCACAAGCCGTTAGGTTTAGATAGGAATTATAATTATGTCCAGCAGTCTGAATTGTGGCAGGGATGAGGAGGCTCAGTTTGTAGAGCATGGTATTTGCAATGCCAGGGTTTAGGGTTTGATTCCCACTGGGGGGCAGGTATTAAAAAAATAATTACACAAAAAATATATTAAGTCACTCTGGATAAGAGTGTCTGCTAAATGACTAAAAATAAACTACAGGGGTGCCCAAGGGCGCTGTTACTTTCATTCGAAAAATGTTGCAATGCTGTGTTGATCTGCTGTGGAGATGTTTTTCCCAGCATTGCAACCTCCCTCCTCCCTGACCCAACACCATAATGCAAGGAGAATGGCATGTTATATAGAAATATTGATTTGGAGAATGGCGTGTTATATATGAACATTCATTTGGAAGACAATTGCCCACCCAAGGTGTTGTCGCCTAGGCCATTGCTCTGATGTTTGAGGCTCATCTAGCTAAGGGATTTCACATGTCGGTGTGTGGTTTACACAATATGTAAGTTTTATGTCCAGAAGTCTGAAATTAATATATTTCCAGATTATGGTTGGGGGGCATATAAAGAGCAACATATGTGAAGATCAGCAGGCTCTGAATGGAGGTGAAGCTTCACTTAATCTACTTTGAAGCAGAGAAAAAAACGGAATGTTGGAGAAGCTGACTTAATCTACTTTGAAGCAGAAAAAAAAAATGAAAAATTATTTTTTCAAAAATATGAAAATGAAAAAAAAGAAGACATGGGGGCGTGCGGGACGCACTCGCTAAGCGGACCGGCACATTGAACGCGGGTCGGCGACTCCCCGCTTGCCAGGAGCCCTCCGAAAACGTGGACGGATCCTGCCGAGTGAGAAATGATACTCGGGAGGAGACAGAGAGAGGGAGAGGGGACTCTCTCCAATCCCACTGACCTCACTGTTGGGTACATGCTGTCTGGACTATTTTCAGAGAATAGACTGCTTAATGTAACCGACGGGATATGAACCAGGTCTACCGCGGGAGAAAGCAACAGCTTGACCGTTACACCAAGAGGACATTCCCTATTGGGCTGAGGCATAGCCTATTTTTGACATCTGATTTAATTTCATACAACTTAATATTGCTACACTAAAAATCTTTGTCTGGACAATAGCCCATTACTCAGCTTTTATTAGAAAATGAATGGCATGCCACTGTGATCATTTTCTGTGACGACAGAGTAAATTATTATGCAGCCTCAGAGGGGTGCCCAAACTTTTTCAGACGACTGGATGTACTTCATAGAAACTGTTACCCTTTATATATTCTAACCACTCTATTTAATGTATTCCATATTAAGGGCCCTAACCTAGGAACACAAATCTTTGTTCCTATTAACATTGTGGACAGTTCTCTCTCTCTTTCTCTCTCTCTTTCTCTCTCTCTCTCTCTCTCTCTCTCTCTTACTCCACTGTTTTCACTCTTTCTCTCTCTTCACAGCTCTCTCTCTCTTTCGCTCTGACTCACTCCACTGTTTTCACTCTCTCTCTTCTCACAATTCACTTTCTCTCTCGTTCTGTCTCACTCCACTGTTTTCACTCTCTCTTTCTCTATCCTGGGCACTTCATTTAATATAACAGGCTTTTAAAAATGCAATATTGTTGCACAATTTGTATGTAGCCCTTTAAAGTATACAGGTTGAAAATGGCACTGATAAACGCCTAAATTGGTACGCAGTGGCTGTACAGTAACATGCTATACATGACTTCAGACCACAGGCTCTACGCTTCAGAGGACTAAATGTATTTTGAAAGATGAGACGTTGAGGACTATAATAAATACTGCTTTGATGTCATACAAGCAAGCAAAACACCCATGAGTCCAAATGTGCACTTCAAATGTTCTTATTATAAAACTCATGTCAAATACAGTGTCAACATTTATGATCACTATATTTGATGTATAGTTACAAGATGACATGACGTCATACCCTGGGTTATTCTGAACAGAATGAGCCTGTTTGTCTACTGTGAATAAACTTAGCCGTGGCATACGCACCTGAATGCACTCATGATTCCTATGCGCATCAAAATTACAATCTGTTTCCAGGAATGTTATTGTGAAAGCCTAACTCTGTAATATACTTTTTTTTATAACTTAGCTAATCATGTTGGCAATAGAACCAGATGATGCCATCTTCCTAAAAAATGTCTCAGGTGTTGTCAGGCCATTGTTCTGATGTTTGAAGCTCCTCAAGTTGAGGAATTTCACACCTCTGTGTGGGGGTTTCACAAGCCGTTAGGTTTAGATAGGAATTATAATTATGTCAAGTAGTCTGAATTGTGGCAGGGATGAGGCTCAGTTTGTAGAGCATGGTATTTGCAATGCCAGGGTTTAGGGTTTGATTCCCACTGGGGGGCAGGTATGAAAAAAATAATTACACAAAAAATATATTAAGTCACTCTGGATAAGAGTGTCTGCTAAATGACTAAAAATAAACTACAGGGGTGCCCAAGGGCGCTGTTACTTTCATTCGAAAAATGTTGCAATGCTGTGTTGATCTCCTGTGGAGGTGTTTTTCCCAGCATTGCAACCTCCCTCCTCCATGACCCAACAGCATAATGCAAGGAGAATGGCATGTTATATAGAAATATTGATTTGGAGAATGGCGTGTTATATATGAACATTCATTTGGAAGACAATTGCCCACCCAAGGTGTTGTCGCCTAGGCCATTGCTCTGATGTTTGAGGCTCATCTAGCTAAGGGATTTCACATGTCTGTGTGTGGTTTACACAATATGTAAGTTTTATGTCCAGAAGTCTGAAATTAATATATTTCCAGATTATGGTTGGGGGGCATATAAAGAGCAACATATGTGAAGATCAGCAGGCTCTGAATGGAGGTGAAGCTTCACTTAATCTACTTTGAAGCAGAGAAAAAAACGGAATGTTGGAGAAGCTGACTTAATCTACTTTGAAGCAGAAAAAAAAAATGAAAAATTATTTTTTCAAAAATATGAAAATGAAAAAAAAGAAGACATGGGGGCGTGCGGGACGCACTCGCTAAGCGGACCGGCACATTGAACGCGGGTCGGCGACTCCCCGCTTGCCAGGAGCCCTCCAAAAACGTGGACGGATCCTGCCGAGTAAGAAATGATACTCGGGAGGAGACAGAGAGAGGGAGAGGGGACTCTCTCCAATCCCACTGACCTCACTGTTGGGTACATGCTGTCTGGACTATTTTCAGAGAATAGACTGCTTAATGTAACCGACGGGATACGAACCAGGTCTACCGCGGGAGAAAGCAACAGCTTGACCGTTACACCAAGAGGACATTCCCTATTGGGCTGAGGCATAGCCTATTTTTCACATCTGATTTAATTTCATACAACTTAATATTGCTACACAAAAAATCTTTGTCTGGACAATAGCCCATTACTCAGCTTTTATTAGAAAATGAATGGCATGCCACTGTGATCATTTTCTGTGACGACAGAGTAAATTATTATGCAGCCTCAGAGGGGTGCCCAAACTTTTTCAGACGACTGGATGTACTTCATAGAAACTGTTACCCTTTATATATTCTAACCACTCTATTTAATGTATTCCATATTAAGGGCCCTAACCTAGGAACACAAATCTTTGTTCCTATTAACATTGTGGACAGTTCTCTCTCTCTTTCTCTCTCTCTCTCTCTCTCTCTCTCTCTTTTTCTCTCTCTCTCTCTCTCTCTCTCTTACTCCACTGTTTTCACTCTTTCTCTCTCTTCACAGCTCTCTCTCTCTTTCGCTCTGACTCACTCCACTGTTTTCACTCTCTCTCTTCTCACAATTCACTTTCTCTCTCGTTCTGTCTCACTCCACTGTTTTCACTCTCTCTTTCTCTATCCTGGGCACTTCATTTAATATAACAGGCTTTTAAAAATGCAATATTGTTGCACAATTTGTATGTAGCCCTTTAAAGTATACAGGTTGAAAATGGCACTGATAAACGCCTAAATTGGTACGCAGTGGCTGTACAGTAACATGCTATACATGACTTCAGACCACAGGCTCTACGCTTCAGAGGACTAAATGTATTTTGAAAGATGAGACGTTGAGGACTATAATAAATACTGCTTTGATGTCATACAAGCAAGCAAAACACCCATGAGTCCAAATGTGCACTTCAAATGTTCTTATTATAAAACTCATGTCAAATACAGTGTCAACATTTATGATCACTATATTTGATGTATAGTTACAAGATGACATGACGTCATACCCTGGGTTATTCTGAACAGAATGAGCCTGTTTGTCTACTGTGAATAAACTTAGCCGTGGCATACGCACCTGAATGCACTCATGATTCCTATGCGCATCAAAATTACAATCTGTTTCCAGGAATGTTATTGTGAAAGCCTAACTCTGTAATATACTTTTTTATAACTTAGCTAATCATGTTGGCAATAGAACCAGATGATGCCATCTTCCTAAAAAATGTCTCAGGTGTTGTCAGGCCATTGTTCTGATGTTTGAAGCTCCTCAAGTTGAGGAATTTCACACCTCTGTGTGGGGGTTTCACAAGCCGTTAGGTTTAGATAGGAATTATAATTATGTCCAGCAGTCTGAATTGTGGCAGGGATGAGGAGGCTCAGTTTGTAGAGCATGGTATTTGCAATGCCAGGGTTTAGGGTTTGATTCCCACTGGGGGGCAGGTATGAAAAAAATAATTACACAAAAAATATATTAAGTCACTCTGGATAAGAGTGTCTGCTAAATGACTAAAAATAAACTACAGGGGTGCCCAAGGGCGCTGTTACTTTCATTCGAAAAATGTTGCAATGCTGTGTTGATCTGCTGTGGAGGTGTTTTTCCCAGCATTGCAACCTCCCTCCTCCCTGACCCAACAGCATAATGCAAGGAGAATGGCACGTTATATAGAAATATTGATTTGGAGAATGGCGTGTTATATATGAACATTCATTTGGAAGACAATTGCCCACCCAAGGTGTTGTCGCCTAGGCCATTGCTCTGATGTTTGAGGCTCATCTAGCTAAGGGATTTCACATGTCTGTGTGTGGTTTACACAATATGTAAGTTTTATGTCCAGAAGTCTGAAATGAATATATTTCCAGATTATGGTTGGGGGGCATATAAAGAGCAACATATGTGAAGATCAGCAGGCTCTGAATGGAGGTGAAGCTTCACTTAATCTACTTTGAAGCAGAGAAAAAAACGGAATGTTGGAGAAGCTGACTTAATCTACTTTGAAGCAGAAAAAAAAAATGAAAAATTATTTTTTCAAAAGTATGAAAATGAAAAAAAAGAAGACATGGGGGCGTGCGGGACGCACTCGCTAAGCGGACCGGCACATTGAACGCGGGTCGGCGACTCCCCGCTTGCCAGGAGCCCTCCGAAAACGTGGACGGATCCTGCCGAGTAAGAAATGATACTCGGGAGGAGACAGAGAGAGGGAGAGGGGACTCTCTCCAATCCCACTGACCTCACTGTTGGGTACATGCTGTCTGGACTATTTTCAGAGAATAGACTGCTTAATGTAACCGACGGGATACGAACCAGGTCTACCGCGGGAGAAAGCAACAGCTTGACCGTTACACCAAGAGGACATTCCCTATTGGGCTGAGGCATAGCCTATTTTTCACATCTGATTTAATTTCATACAACTTAATATTGCTACACAAAAAATCTTTGTCTGGACAATAGCCCATTACTCAGCTTTTATTAGAAAATGAATGGCATGCCACTGTGATCATTTTCTGTGACGACAGAGTAAATTATTATGCAGCCTCAGAGGGGTGCCCAAACTTTTTCAGACGACTGGATGTACTTCATAGAAACTGTTACCCTTTATATATTCTAACCACTCTATTTAATGTATTCCATATTAAGGGCCCTAACCTAGGAACACAAATCTTTGTTCCTATTAACATTGTGGACAGTTCTCTCTCTCTTTCTCTCTCTCTCTCTCTCTCTCTCTTTCTCTCTCTCTCTCTTTCTCTCTCTCTCTCTCTCTCTCTCTCTCTCTCTCTCTCTCTCTCTCTCTCTCTCTTACTCCACTGTTTTCACTCTTTCTCTCTCTTCACAGCTCTCTCTCTCTTTCGCTCTGACTCACTCCACTGTTTTCACTCTCTCTCTTCTCACAATTCACTTTCTCTCTCGTTCTGTCTCACTCCACTGTTTTCACTCTCTCTTTCTCTATCCTGGGCACTTCATTTAATATAACAGGCTTTTAAAAATGCAATATTGTTGCACAATTTGTATGTAGCCCTTTAAAGTATACAGGTTGAAAATGGCACTGATAAACGCCTAAATTGGTACGCAGTGGCTGTACAGTAACATGCTATACATGACTTCAGACCACAGGCTCTACGCTTCAGAGGACTAAATGTATTTTGAAAGATGAGACGTTGAGGACTATAATAAATACTGCTTTGATGTCATACAAGCAAGCCAAACACCCATGAGTCCAAATGTGCACTTCAAATGTTCTTATTATAAAACTCATGTCAAATACAGTGTCAACATTTATGATCACTATATTTGATGTATAGTTACAAGATGACATGACGTCATACCCTGGGTTATTCTGAACAGAATGAGCCTGTTTGTCTACTGTGAATAAACTTAGCCGTGGCATACGCACCTGAATGCACTCATGATTCCTATGCGCATCAAAATTACAATCTGTTTCCAGGAATGTTATTGTGAAAGCCTAACTCTGTAATATACTTTTTTATAACTTAGCTAATCATGTTGGCAATAGAACCAGATGATGCCATCTTCCTAAAAAATGTCTCAGGTGTTGTCAGGCCATTGTTCTGATGTTTGAAGCTCCTCAAGTTGAGGAATTTCACACCTCTGTGTGGGGGTTTCACAAGCCGTTAGGTTTAGATAGGAATTATAATTATGTCCAGCAGTCTGAATTGTGGCAGGGATGAGGAGGCTCAGTTTGTAGAGCATGGTATTTGCAATGCCAGGGTTTAGGGTTTGATTCCCACTGGGGGGCAGGTATGAAAAAAATAATTACACAAAAAATATATTAAGTCACTCTGGATAAGAGTGTCTGCTAAATGACTAAAAATAAACTACAGGGGTGCCCAAGGGCGCTGTTACTTTCATTCGAAAAATGTTGCAATGCTGTGTTGATCTGCTGTGGAGGTGTTTTTCCCAGCATTGCAACCTCCCTCCTCCCTGACCCAACAGCATAATGCAAGGAGAATGGCACGTTATATAGAAATATTGAATTGGAGAATGGCGTGTTATATATGAACATTCATTTGGAAGACAATTGCCCACCCAAGGTGTTGTCGCCTAGGCCATTGCTCTGATGTTTGAGGCTCATCTAGCTAAGGGATTTCACATGTCTGTGTGTGGTTTACACAATATGTAAGTTTTATGTCCAGAAGTCTGAAATGAATATATTTCCAGATTATGGTTGGGGGGCATATAAAGAGCAACATATGTGAAGATCAGCAGGCTCTGAATGGAGGTGAAGCTTCACTTAATCTACTTTGAAGCAGAGAAAAAAACGGAATGTTGGAGAAGCTGACTTAATCTACTTTGAAGCAGAAAAAAAAAATGAAAAATTATTTTTTCAAAAGTATGAAAATGAAAAAAAAGAAGACATGGGGGCGTGCGGGACGCACTCGCTAAGCGGACCGGCACATTGAACGCGGGTCGGCGACTCCCCGCTTGCCAGGAGCCCTCCGAAAACGTGGACGGATCCTGCCGAGTAAGAAATTATACTCGGGAGGGGACAGAGAGAGGGAGAGTGGACTCTCTCCAATCCCACTGACCTCACTGTTGGGTACATGCTGTCTGGACTATTTTCAGAGAATAGACTGCTTAATGTAACCGACGGGATATGAACCAGGTCTACCGCGGGAGAAAGCAACAGCTTGACCGTTACACCAAGAGGACATTCCCTATTGGGCTGAGGCATAGCCTATTTTTCACATCTGATTTAATTTCATACAACTTAATATTGCTACACTAAAAATCTTTGTCTGGACAATAGCCCATTACTCAGCTTTTATTAGAAAATGAATGGCATGCCACTGTGATCATTTTCTGTGACGACAGAGTAAATTATTATGCAGCCTCAGAGGGGTGCCCAAACTTTTTCAGACGACTGGATGTACTTCATAGAAACTGTTACCCTTTATATATTCTAACCACTCTATTTAATGTATTCCATATTAAGGGCCCTAACCTAGGAACACAAATCTTTGTTCCTATTAACATTGTGGACAGTTCTCTCTCTCTCTCTCTCTCTCTCTCTCTCTCTCTCTTACTCCACTGTTTTCACTCTTTCTCTCTCTTCACAGCTCTCTCTCTCTCTCGTTCTGTCTCACTCCACTGTTTTCACTCTCTCTTTCTCTATCCTGGGCACTTCATTTAATATAACAGGCTTTTAAAAATGCAATATTGTTGCACAATTTGTATGTAGCCCTTTAAAGTATACAGGTTGAAAATGGCACTGATAAACGCCTAAATTGGTACGCAGTGGCTGTACAGTAACATGCTATACATGACTTCAGACCACAGGCTCTACGCTTCAGAGGACTAAATGTATTTTGAAAGATGAGACGTTGAGGACTATAATAAATACTGCTTTGATGTCATACAAGCAAGCAAAACACCCATGAGTCCAAATGTGCACTTCAAATGTTCTTATTATAAAACTCATGTCAAATACAGTGTCAACATTTATGATCACTATATTTGATGTATAGTTACAAGATGACATGACGTCATACCCTGGGTTATTCTGAACAGAATGAGCCTGTTTGTCTACTGTGAATAAACTTAGCCGTGGCATACGCACCTGAATGCACTCATGATTCCTATGCGCATCAAAATTACAATCTGTTTCCAGGAATGTTATTGTGAAAGCCTAACTCTGTAATATACTTTTTTATAACTTAGCTAATCATGTTGGCAATAGAACCAGATGATGCCATCTTCCTAAAAAATGTCTCAGGTGTTGTCAGGCCATTGTTCTGATGTTTGAAGCTCCTCAAGTTTAGGAATTTCACACCTCTGTGTGGGGGTTTCACAAGCCGTTAGGTTTAGATAGGAATTATAATTATGTCCAGCAGTCTGAATTGTGGCAGGGATGAGGAGGCTCAGTTTGTAGAGCATGGTATTTGCAATGCCAGGGTTTAGGGTTTGATTCCCACTGGGGGGCAGGTATTAAAAAAATAATTACACAAAAAATATATTAAGTCACTCTGGATAAGAGTGTCTGCTAAATGACTAAAAATAAACTACAGGGGTGCCCAAGGGCGCTGTTACTTTCATTCGAAAAATGTTGCAATGCTGTGTTGATCTGCTGTGGAGATGTTTTTCCCAGCATTGCAACCTCCCTCCTCCCTGACCCAACACCATAATGCAAGGAGAATGGCATGTTATATAGAAATATTGATTTGGAGAATGGCGTGTTATATATGAACATTCATTTGGAAGACAATTGCCCACCCAAGGTGTTGTCGCCTAGGCCATTGCTCTGATGTTTGAGGCTCATCTAGCTAAGGGATTTCACATGTCGGTGTGTGGTTTACACAATATGTAAGTTTTATGTCCAGAAGTCTGAAATTAATATATTTCCAGATTATGGTTGGGGGGCATATAAAGAGCAACATATGTGAAGATCAGCAGGCTCTGAATGGAGGTGAAGCTTCACTTAATCTACTTTGAAGCAGAGAAAAAAACGGAATGTTGGAGAAGCTGACTTAATCTACTTTGAAGCAGAAAAAAAAAATGAAAAATTATTTTTTCAAAAATATGAAAATGAAAAAAAAGAAGACATGGGGGCGTGCGGGACGCACTCGCTAAGCGGACCGGCACATTGAACGCGGGTCGGCGACTCCCCGCTTGCCAGGAGCCCTCCGAAAACGTGGACGGATCCTGCCGAGTGAGAAATGATACTCGGGAGGAGACAGAGAGAGGGAGAGGGGACTCTCTCCAATCCCACTGACCTCACTGTTGGGTACATGCTGTCTGGACTATTTTCAGAGAATAGACTGCTTAATGTAACCGACGGGATATGAACCAGGTCTACCGCGGGAGAAAGCAACAGCTTGACCGTTACACCAAGAGGACATTCCCTATTGGGCTGAGGCATAGCCTATTTTTCACATCTGATTTAATTTCATACAACTTAATATTGCTACACTAAAAATCTTTGTCTGGACAATAGCCCATTACTCAGCTTTTATTAGAAAATGAATGGCATGCCACTGTGATCATTTTCTGTGACGACAGAGTAAATTATTATGCAGCCTCAGAGGGGTGCCCAAACTTTTTCAGACGACTGGATGTACTTCATAGAAACTGTTACCCTTTATATATTCTAACCACTCTATTTAATGTATTCCATATTAAGGGCCCTAACCTAGGAACACAAATCTTTGTTCCTATTAACATTGTGGACAGTTCTCTCTCTCTTTCTCTCTCTCTTTCTCTCTCTCTCTCTCTCTCTCTCTCTCTTACTCCACTGTTTTCACTCTTTCTCTCTCTTCACAGCTCTCTCTCTCTTTCGCTCTGACTCACTCCACTGTTTTCACTCTCTCTCTTCTCACAATTCACTTTCTCTCTCGTTCTGTCTCACTCCACTGTTTTCACTCTCTCTTTCTCTATCCTGGGCACTTCATTTAATATAACAGGCTTTTAAAAATGCAATATTGTTGCACAATTTGTATGTAGCCCTTTAAAGTATACAGGTTGAAAATGGCACTGATAAACGCCTAAATTGGTACGCAGTGGCTGTACAGTAACATGCTATACATGACTTCAGACCACAGGCTCTACGCTTCAGAGGACTAAATGTATTTTGAAAGATGAGACGTTGAGGACTATAATAAATACTGCTTTGATGTCATACAAGCAAGCAAAACACCCATGAGTCCAAATGTGCACTTCAAATGTTCTTATTATAAAACTCATGTCAAATACAGTGTCAACATTTATGATCACTATATTTGATGTATAGTTACAAGATGACATGACGTCATACCCTGGGTTATTCTGAACAGAATGAGCCTGTTTGTCTACTGTGAATAAACTTAGCCGTGGCATACGCACCTGAATGCACTCATGATTCCTATGCGCATCAAAATTACAATCTGTTTCCAGGAATGTTATTGTGAAAGCCTAACTCTGTAATATACTTTTTTTTATAACTTAGCTAATCATGTTGGCAATAGAACCAGATGATGCCATCTTCCTAAAAAATGTCTCAGGTGTTGTCAGGCCATTGTTCTGATGTTTGAAGCTCCTCAAGTTGAGGAATTTCACACCTCTGTGTGGGGGTTTCACAAGCCGTTAGGTTTAGATAGGAATTATAATTATGTCAAGTAGTCTGAATTGTGGCAGGGATGAGGCTCAGTTTGTAGAGCATGGTATTTGCAATGCCAGGGTTTAGGGTTTGATTCCCACTGGGGGGCAGGTATGAAAAAAATAATTACACAAAAAATATATTAAGTCACTCTGGATAAGAGTGTCTGCTAAATGACTAAAAATAAACTACAGGGGTGCCCAAGGGCGCTGTTACTTTCATTCGAAAAATGTTGCAATGCTGTGTTGATCTCCTGTGGAGGTGTTTTTCCCAGCATTGCAACCTCCCTCCTCCATGACCCAACAGCATAATGCAAGGAGAATGGCATGTTATATAGAAATATTGATTTGGAGAATGGCGTGTTATATATGAACATTCATTTGGAAGACAATTGCCCACCCAAGGTGTTGTCGCCTAGGCCATTGCTCTGATGTTTGAGGCTCATCTAGCTAAGGGATTTCACATGTCTGTGTGTGGTTTACACAATATGTAAGTTTTATGTCCAGAAGTCTGAAATTAATATATTTCCAGATTATGGTTGGGGGGCATATAAAGAGCAACATATGTGAAGATCAGCAGGCTCTGAATGGAGGTGAAGCTTCACTTAATCTACTTTGAAGCAGAGAAAAAAACGGAATGTTGGAGAAGCTGACTTAATCTACTTTGAAGCAGAAAAAAAAAATGAAAAATTATTTTTTCAAAAATATGAAAATGAAAAAAAAGAAGACATGGGGGCGTGCGGGACGCACTCGCTAAGCGGACCGGCACATTGAACGCGGGTCGGCGACTCCCCGCTTGCCAGGAGCCCTCCAAAAACGTGGACGGATCCTGCCGAGTAAGAAATGATACTCGGGAGGAGACAGAGAGAGGGAGAGGGGACTCTCTCCAATCCCACTGACCTCACTGTTGGGTACATGCTGTCTGGACTATTTTCAGAGAATAGACTGCTTAATGTAACCGACGGGATACGAACCAGGTCTACCGCGGGAGAAAGCAACAGCTTGACCGTTACACCAAGAGGACATTCCCTATTGGGCTGAGGCATAGCCTATTTTTCACATCTGATTTAATTTCATACAACTTAATATTGCTACACAAAAAATCTTTGTCTGGACAATAGCCCATTACTCAGCTTTTATTAGAAAATGAATGGCATGCCACTGTGATCATTTTCTGTGACGACAGAGTAAATTATTATGCAGCCTCAGAGGGGTGCCCAAACTTTTTCAGACGACTGGATGTACTTCATAGAAACTGTTACCCTTTATATATTCTAACCACTCTATTTAATGTATTCCATATTAAGGGCCCTAACCTAGGAACACAAATCTTTGTTCCTATTAACATTGTGGACAGTTCTCTCTCTCTTTCTCTCTCTCTCTCTCTCTCTCTCTCTCTTTTTCTCTCTCTCTCTCTCTCTCTCTCTTACTCCACTGTTTTCACTCTTTCTCTCTCTTCACAGCTCTCTCTCTCTTTCGCTCTGACTCACTCCACTGTTTTCACTCTCTCTCTTCTCACAATTCACTTTCTCTCTCGTTCTGTCTCACTCCACTGTTTTCACTCTCTCTTTCTCTATCCTGGGCACTTCATTTAATATAACAGGCTTTTAAAAATGCAATATTGTTGCACAATTTGTATGTAGCCCTTTAAAGTATACAGGTTGAAAATGGCACTGATAAACGCCTAAATTGGTACGCAGTGGCTGTACAGTAACATGCTATACATGACTTCAGACCACAGGCTCTACGCTTCAGAGGACTAAATGTATTTTGAAAGATGAGACGTTGAGGACTATAATAAATACTGCTTTGATGTCATACAAGCAAGCAAAACACCCATGAGTCCAAATGTGCACTTCAAATGTTCTTATTATAAAACTCATGTCAAATACAGTGTCAACATTTATGATCACTATATTTGATGTATAGTTACAAGATGACATGACGTCATACCCTGGGTTATTCTGAACAGAATGAGCCTGTTTGTCTACTGTGAATAAACTTAGCCGTGGCATACGCACCTGAATGCACTCATGATTCCTATGCGCATCAAAATTACAATCTGTTTCCAGGAATGTTATTGTGAAAGCCTAACTCTGTAATATACTTTTTTATAACTTAGCTAATCATGTTGGCAATAGAACCAGATGATGCCATCTTCCTAAAAAATGTCTCAGGTGTTGTCAGGCCATTGTTCTGATGTTTGAAGCTCCTCAAGTTGAGGAATTTCACACCTCTGTGTGGGGGTTTCACAAGCCGTTAGGTTTAGATAGGAATTATAATTATGTCCAGCAGTCTGAATTGTGGCAGGGATGAGGAGGCTCAGTTTGTAGAGCATGGTATTTGCAATGCCAGGGTTTAGGGTTTGATTCCCACTGGGGGGCAGGTATGAAAAAAATAATTACACAAAAAATATATTAAGTCACTCTGGATAAGAGTGTCTGCTAAATGACTAAAAATAAACTACAGGGGTGCCCAAGGGCGCTGTTACTTTCATTCGAAAAATGTTGCAATGCTGTGTTGATCTGCTGTGGAGGTGTTTTTCCCAGCATTGCAACCTCCCTCCTCCCTGACCCAACAGCATAATGCAAGGAGAATGGCACGTTATATAGAAATATTGATTTGGAGAATGGCGTGTTATATATGAACATTCATTTGGAAGACAATTGCCCACCCAAGGTGTTGTCGCCTAGGCCATTGCTCTGATGTTTGAGGCTCATCTAGCTAAGGGATTTCACATGTCTGTGTGTGGTTTACACAATATGTAAGTTTTATGTCCAGAAGTCTGAAATGAATATATTTCCAGATTATGGTTGGGGGGCATATAAAGAGCAACATATGTGAAGATCAGCAGGCTCTGAATGGAGGTGAAGCTTCACTTAATCTACTTTGAAGCAGAGAAAAAAACGGAATGTTGGAGAAGCTGACTTAATCTACTTTGAAGCAGAAAAAAAAAATGAAAAATTATTTTTTCAAAAATATGAAAATGAAAAAAAAGAAGACATGGGGGCGTGCGGGACGCACTCGCTAAGCGGACCGGCACATTGAACGCGGGTCGGCGACTCCCCGCTTGCCAGGAGCCCTCCGAAAACGTGGACGGATCCTGCCGAGTAAGAAATGATACTCGGGAGGAGACAGAGAGAGGGAGAGGGGACTCTCTCCAATCCCACTGACCTCACTGTTGGGTACATGCTGTCTGGACTATTTTCAGAGAATAGACTGCTTAATGTAACCGACGGGATACGAACCAGGTCTACCGCGGGAGAAAGCAACAGCTTGACCGTTACACCAAGAGGACATTCCCTATTGGGCTGAGGCATAGCCTATTTTTCACATCTGATTTAATTTCATACAACTTAATATTGCTACACAAAAAATCTTTGTCTGGACAATAGCCCATTACTCAGCTTTTATTAGAAAATGAATGGCATGCCACTGTGATCATTTTCTGTGACGACAGAGTAAATTATTATGCAGCCTCAGAGGGGTGCCCAAACTTTTTCAGACGACTGGATGTACTTCATAGAAACTGTTACCCTTTATATATTCTAACCACTCTATTTAATGTATTCCATATTAAGGGCCCTAACCTAGGAACACAAATCTTTGTTCCTATTAACATTGTGGACAGTTCTCTCTCTCTTTCTCTCTCTCTCTCTCTCTCTCTCTTTCTCTCTCTCTCTCTTTCTCTCTCTCTCTCTCTCTCTCTCTCTCTCTCTCTCTCTCTCTCTCTCTCTCTCTCTCTACTCCACTGTTTTCACTCTTTCTCTCTCTTCACAGCTCTCTCTCTCTTTCGCTCTGACTCACTCCACTGTTTTCACTCTCTCTCTTCTCACAATTCACTTTCTCTCTCGTTCTGTCTCACTCCACTGTTTTCACTCTCTCTTTCTCTATCCTGGGCACTTCATTTAATATAACAGGCTTTTAAAAATGCAATATTGTTGCACAATTTGTATGTAGCCCTTTAAAGTATACAGGTTGAAAATGGCACTGATAAACGCCTAAATTGGTACGCAGTGGCTGTACAGTAACATGCTATACATGACTTCAGACCACAGGCTCTACGCTTCAGAGGACTAAATGTATTTTGAAAGATGAGACGTTGAGGACTATAATAAATACTGCTTTGATGTCATACAAGCAAGCCAAACACCCATGAGTCCAAATGTGCACTTCAAATGTTCTTATTATAAAACTCATGTCAAATACAGTGTCAACATTTATGATCACTATATTTGATGTATAGTTACAAGATGACATGACGTCATACCCTGGGTTATTCTGAACAGAATGAGCCTGTTTGTCTACTGTGAATAAACTTAGCCGTGGCATACGCACCTGAATGCACTCATGATTCCTATGCGCATCAAAATTACAATCTGTTTCCAGGAATGTTATTGTGAAAGCCTAACTCTGTAATATACTTTTTTATAACTTAGCTAATCATGTTGGCAATAGAACCAGATGATGCCATCTTCCTAAAAAATGTCTCAGGTGTTGTCAGGCCATTGTTCTGATGTTTGAAGCTCCTCAAGTTGAGGAATTTCACACCTCTGTGTGGGGGTTTCACAAGCCGTTAGGTTTAGATAGGAATTATAATTATGTCCAGCAGTCTGAATTGTGGCAGGGATGAGGAGGCTCAGTTTGTAGAGCATGGTATTTGCAATGCCAGGGTTTAGGGTTTGATTCCCACTGGGGGGCAGGTATGAAAAAAATAATTACACAAAAAATATATTAAGTCACTCTGGATAAGAGTGTCTGCTAAATGACTAAAAATAAACTACAGGGGTGCCCAAGGGCGCTGTTACTTTCATTCGAAAAATGTTGCAATGCTGTGTTGATCTGCTGTGGAGGTGTTTTTCCCAGCATTGCAACCTCCCTCCTCCCTGACCCAACAGCATAATGCAAGGAGAATGGCACGTTATATAGAAATATTGAATTGGAGAATGGCGTGTTATATATGAACATTCATTTGGAAGACAATTGCCCACCCAAGGTGTTGTCGCCTAGGCCATTGCTCTGATGTTTGAGGCTCATCTAGCTAAGGGATTTCACATGTCTGTGTGTGGTTTACACAATATGTAAGTTTTATGTCCAGAAGTCTGAAATGAATATATTTCCAGATTATGGTTGGGGGGCATATAAAGAGCAACATATGTGAAGATCAGCAGGCTCTGAATGGAGGTGAAGCTTCACTTAATCTACTTTGAAGCAGAGAAAAAAACGGAATGTTGGAGAAGCTGACTTAATCTACTTTGAAGCAGAAAAAAAAAATGAAAAATTATTTTTTCAAAAGTATGAAAATGAAAAAAAAGAAGACATGGGGGCGTGCGGGACGCACTCGCTAAGCGGACCGGCACATTGAACGCGGGTCGGCGACTCCCCGCTTGCCAGGAGCCCTCCGAAAACGTGGACGGATCCTGCCGAGTAAGAAATTATACTCGGGAGGGGACAGAGAGAGGGAGAGTGGACTCTCTCCAATCCCACTGACCTCACTGTTGGGTACATGCTGTCTGGACTATTTTCAGAGAATAGACTGCTTAATGTAACCGACGGGATATGAACCAGGTCTACCGCGGGAGAAAGCAACAGCTTGACCGTTACACCAAGAGGACATTCCCTATTGGGCTGAGGCATAGCCTATTTTTCACATCTGATTTAATTTCATACAACTTAATATTGCTACACTAAAAATCTTTGTCTGGACAATAGCCCATTACTCAGCTTTTATTAGAAAATGAATGGCATGCCACTGTGATCATTTTCTGTGACGACAGAGTAAATTATTATGCAGCCTCAGAGGGGTGCCCAAACTTTTTCAGACGACTGGATGTACTTCATAGAAACTGTTACCCTTTATATATTCTAACCACTCTATTTAATGTATTCCATATTAAGGGCCCTAACCTAGGAACACAAATCTTTGTTCCTATTAACATTGTGGACAGTTCTCTCTCTCTCTCTCTCTCTCTCTCTCTCTCTCTCTTACTCCACTGTTTTCACTCTTTCTCTCTCTTCACAGCTCTCTCTCTCTCTCGTTCTGTCTCACTCCACTGTTTTCACTCTCTCTTTCTCTATCCTGGGCACTTCATTTAATATAACAGGCTTTTAAAAATGCAATATTGTTGCACAATTTGTATGTAGCCCTTTAAAGTATACAGGTTGAAAATGGCACTGATAAACGCCTAAATTGGTACGCAGTGGCTGTACAGTAACATGCTATACATGACTTCAGACCACAGGCTCTACGCTTCAGAGGACTAAATGTATTTTGAAAGATGAGACGTTGAGGACTATAATAAATACTGCTTTGATGTCATACAAGCAAGCAAAACACCCATGAGTCCAAATGTGCACTTCAAATGTTCTTATTATAAAACTCATGTCAAATACAGTGTCAACATTTATGATCACTATATTTGATGTATAGTTACAAGATGACATGACGTCATACCCTGGGTTATTCTGAACAGAATGAGCCTGTTTGTCTACTGTGAATAAACTTAGCCGTGGCATACGCACCTGAATGCACTCATGATTCCTATGCGCATCAAAATTACAATCTGTTTCCAGGAATGTTATTGTGAAAGCCTAACTCTGTAATATACTTTTTTATAACTTAGCTAATCATGTTGGCAATAGAACCAGATGATGCCATCTTCCTAAAAAATGTCTCAGGTGTTGTCAGGCCATTGTTCTGATGTTTGAAGCTCCTCAAGTTGAGGAATTTCACACCTCTGTGTGGGGGTTTCACAAGCCGTTAGGTTTAGATAGGAATTATAATTATGTCCAGCAGTCTGAATTGTGGCAGGGATGAGGAGGCTCAGTTTGTAGAGCATGGTATTTGCAATGCCAGGGTTTAGGGTTTGATTCCCACTGGGGGGCAGGTATGAAAAAAATAATTACACAAAAAATATATTAAGTCACTCTGGATAAGAGTGTCTGCTAAATGACTAAAAATAAACTACAGGGGTGCCCAAGGGCGCTGTTACTTTCATTCGAAAAATGTTGCAATGCTGTGTTGATCTGCTGTGGAGGTGTTTTTCCCAGCATTGCAACCTCCCTCCTCCCTGACCCAACAGCATAATGCAAGGAGAATGGCACGTTATATAGAAATATTGAATTGGAGAATGGCGTGTTATATATGAACATTCATTTGGAAGACAATTGCCCACCCAAGGTGTTGTCGCCTAGGCCATTGCTCTGATGTTTGAGGCTCATCTAGCTAAGGGATTTCACATGTCTGTGTGTGGTTTACACAATATGTAAGTTTTATGTCCAGAAGTCTGAAATGAATATATTTCCAGATTATGGTTGGGGGGCATATAAAGAGCAACATATGTGAAGATCAGCAGGCTCTGAATGGAGGTGAAGCTTCACTTAATCTACTTTGAAGCAGAGAAAAAAACGGAATGTTGGAGAAGCTGACTTAATCTACTTTGAAGCAGAAAAAAAAAATGAAAAATTATTTTTTCAAAAGTATGAAAATGAAAAAAAAGAAGACATGGGGGCGTGCGGGACGCACTCGCTAAGCGGACCGGCACATTGAACGCGGGTCGGCGACTCCCCGCTTGCCAGGAGCCCTCCGAAAACGTGGACGGATCCTGCCGAGTAAGAAATTATACTCGGGAGGGGACAGAGAGAGGGAGAGTGGACTCTCTCCAATCCCACTGACCTCACTGTTGGGTACATGCTGTCTGGACTATTTTCAGAGAATAGACTGCTTAATGTAACCGACGGGATATGAACCAGGTCTACCGCGGGAGAAAGCAACAGCTTGACCGTTACACCAAGAGGACATTCCCTATTGGGCTGAGGCATAGCCTATTTTTCACATCTGATTTAATTTCATACAACTTAATATTGCTACACTAAAAATCTTTGTCTGGACAATAGCCCATTACTCAGCTTTTATTAGAAAATGAATGGCATGCCACTGTGATCATTTTCTGTGACGACAGAGTAAATTATTATGCAGCCTCAGAGGGGTGCCCAAACTTTTTCAGACGACTGGATGTACTTCATAGAAACTGTTACCCTTTATATATTCTAACCACTCTATTTAATGTATTCCATATTAAGGGCCCTAACCTAGGAACACAAATCTTTGTTCCTATTAACATTGTGGACAGTTCTCTCTCTCTCTCTCTCTCTCTCTCTCTCTCTTACTCCACTGTTTTCACTCTTTCTCTCTCTTCACAGCTCTCTCTCTCTCTCGTTCTGTCTCACTCCACTGTTTTCACTCTCTCTTTCTCTATCCTGGGCACTTCATTTAATATAACAGGCTTTTAAAAATGCAATATTGTTGCACAATTTGTATGTAGCCCTTTAAAGTATACAGGTTGAAAATGGCACTGATAAACGCCTAAATTGGTACGCAGTGGCTGTACAGTAACATGCTATACATGACTTCAGACCACAGGCTCTACGCTTCAGAGGACTAAATGTATTTTGAAAGATGAGACGTTGAGGACTATAATAAATAGTGCTTTGATGTCATACAAGCAAGCAAAACACCCATGAGTCCAAATGTGCACTTCAAATTTTCTTATTATAAAACTCATGTCAAATACAGTGTCAACATTTATGATCACTATATTTGATGTATAGTTACAAGATGACATGACGTCATACCCTGGGTTATTCTGAACATAATGAGCCTGTTTGTCTACTGTGAATAAACTTAGCCGTGGCATACGCACCTGAATGCACTCATGATTCCTATGCGCATCAAAATTACAATCTGTTTCCAGGAATGTTATTGTGAAAGCCTAACTCTGTAATATACTTTTTTATAACTTAGCTAATCATGTTGGCAATAGAACCAGATGATGCCATCTTCCTAAAAAATGTCTCAGGTGTTGTCAGGCCATTGTTCTGATGTTTGAAGCTCCTCAAGTTGAGGAATTTCACACCTCTGTGTGGGGGTTTCACAATCCGTTAGGTTTAGATAGGAATTATAATTATGTCCAGTAGTCTGAATTGTGGCAGGGATGAGGAGGCTCAGTTTGTAGAGCATGGTATTTGCAATGCCAGGGTTTAGGGTTTGATTCCCACTGGGGGGCAGGTATGAAAAAAATTATTACACAAAAAATATATTAAGTCACTCTGGATAAGAGTGTCTGCTAAATGACTAAAAATAAACTACAGGGGTGCCCAAGGGCGCTGTTACTTTCATTCGAAAAATGTTGCAATGCTGTGTTGATCTGCTGTGGAGGTGTTTTTCCCAGCATTGCAACCTCCCTCCTCCCTGACCCAACAGCATAATGCAAGGAGAATGGCATGTTATATAGAAATATTGATTTGGAGAATGGTGTGTTATATATGAACATTCATTTGGAAGACAATTGCCCACCCAAGGTGTTGTCGCCTAGGCCATTGCTCTGATGTTTGAGGCTCATCTAGCTAAGGGATTTCACATGTCTGTGTGTGGTTTACACAATATGTAAGTTTTATGTCCAGAAGTCTGAAATTAATATATTTCCAGATTATGGTTGGGGGGCATATAAAGAGCAACATATGTGAAGATCAGCAGGCTCTGAATGGAGGTGAAGCTTCACTTAATCTACTTTGAAGCAGAGAAAAAAACGGAATGTTGGAGAAGCTGACTTAATCTACTTTGAAGCAGAAAAAAAAAATGAAAAATTATTTTTTCAAAAATATGAAAATGAAAAAAAAGAAGACATGGGGGCGTGCGGGACGCACTCGCTAAGCGGACCGGCACATTGAACGCGGGTCGGCGACTCCCCGCTTGCCAGGAGCCCTCCGAAAACGTGGACGGATCCTGCCGAGTAAGAAATGATACTCGGGAGGAGACAGAGAGAGGGAGAGGGGACTCTCTCCAATCCCACTGACCTCACTGTTGGGTACATGCTGTCTGGACTATTTTCAGAGAATAGACTGCTTAATGTAACCGACGGGATATGAACCAGGTCTACCGCGGGAGAAAGCAACAGCTTGACCGTTACACCAAGAGGACATTCCCTATTGGGCTGAGGCATAGCCTATTTTTCACATCTGATTTAATTTCATACAACTTAATATTGCTACACTAAAAATCTTTGTCTGGACAATAGCCCATTACTCAGCTTTTATTAGAAAATGAATGGCATGCCACTGTGATCATTTTCTGTGACGACAGAGTAAATTATTATGCAGCCTCAGAGGGGTGCCCAAACTTTTTCAGACGACTGGATGTACTTCATAGAAACTGTTACCCTTTATATATTCTAACCACTCTATTTAATGTATTCCATATTAAGGGCCCTAACCTAGGAACACAAATATTTGTTCCTATTAACATTGTGGACAGTTCTCTCTCTCTCTCTCTCTCTTACTCCACTGTTTTCACTCTTTCTCTCTCTTCACAGCTCTCTCTCTCTCTCGTTCTGTCTCACTCCACTGTTTTCACTCTCTCTTTCTCTATCCTGGGCACTTCATTTAAAATAACAGGTTTTTAAAAATGCAATATTGTTGCACAATTTGTATGTAGCCCTTTAAAGTATACAGGTTGAAAATGGCACTGATAAACGCCTAAATTGGTACGCAGTGGCTGTACAGTAACATGCTATACATGACTTCAGACCACAGGCTCTACGCTTCAGAGGACTAAATGTATTTTGAAAGATGAGACGTTGAGGACTATAATAAATACTGCTTTGATGTCATACAAGCAAGCAAAACACCCATGAGTCCAAATGTGCACTTCAAATTTTCTTATTATAAAACTCATGTCAAATACAGTGTCAACATTTATGATCACTATATTTGATGTATAGTTACAAGATGACATGACGTCATACCCTGGGTTATTCTGAACAGAATGAGCCTGTTTGTCTACTGTGAATAAACTTAGCCGTGGCATACGCACCTGAATGCACTCATGATTCCTATGCGCATCAAAATTACAATCTGTTTCCAGGAATGTTATTGTGAAAGCCTAACTCTGTAATATACTTTTTTATAACTTAGCTAATCATGTTGGCAATAGAACCAGATGATGCCATCTTCCTAAAAAATGTCTCAGGTGTTGTCAGGCCATTGTTCTGATGTTTGAAGCTCCTCAAGTTTAGGAATTTCACACCTCTGTGTGGGGGTTTCACAAGCCGTTAGGTTTAGATAGGAATTATAATTATGTCCAGCAGTCTGAATTGTGGCAGGGATGAGGAGGCTCAGTTTGTAGAGCATGGTATTTGCAATGCCAGGGTTTAGGGTTTGATTCCCACTGGGGGGCAGGTATTAAAAAAATAATTACACAAAAAATATATTAAGTCACTCTGGATAAGAGTGTCTGCTAAATGACTAAAAATAAACTACAGGGGTGCCCAAGGGCGCTGTTACTTTCATTCGAAAAATGTTGCAATGCTGTGTTGATCTGCTGTGGAGATGTTTTTCCCAGCATTGCAACCTCCCTCCTCCCTGACCCAACACCATAATGCAAGGAGAATGGCATGTTATATAGAAATATTGATTTGGAGAATGGCGTGTTATATATGAACATTCATTTGGAAGACAATTGCCCACCCAAGGTGTTGTCGCCTAGGCCATTGCTCTGATGTTTGAGGCTCATCTAGCTAAGGGATTTCACATGTCGGTGTGTGGTTTACACAATATGTAAGTTTTATGTCCAGAAGTCTGAAATTAATATATTTCCAGATTATGGTTGGGGGGCATATAAAGAGCAACATATGTGAAGATCAGCAGGCTCTGAATGGAGGTGAAGCTTCACTTAATCTACTTTGAAGCAGAGAAAAAAACGGAATGTTGGAGAAGCTGACTTAATCTACTTTGAAGCAGAAAAAAAAAATGAAAAATTATTTTTTCAAAAATATGAAAATGAAAAAAAAGAAGACATGGGGGCGTGCGGGACGCACTCGCTAAGCGGACCGGCACATTGAACGCGGGTCGGCGACTCCCCGCTTGCCAGGAGCCCTCCGAAAACGTGGACGGATCCTGCCGAGTGAGAAATGATACTCGGGAGGAGACAGAGAGAGGGAGAGGGGACTCTCTCCAATCCCACTGACCTCACTGTTGGGTACATGCTGTCTGGACTATTTTCAGAGAATAGACTGCTTAATGTAACCGACGGGATATGAACCAGGTCTACCGCGGGAGAAAGCAACAGCTTGACCGTTACACCAAGAGGACATTCCCTATTGGGCTGAGGCATAGCCTATTTTTCACATCTGATTTAATTTCATACAACTTAATATTGCTACACTAAAAATCTTTGTCTGGACAATAGCCCATTACTCAGCTTTTATTAGAAAATGAATGGCATGCCACTGTGATCATTTTCTGTGACGACAGAGTAAATTATTATGCAGCCTCAGAGGGGTGCCCAAACTTTTTCAGACGACTGGATGTACTTCATAGAAACTGTTACCCTTTATATATTCTAACCACTCTATTTAATGTATTCCATATTAAGGGCCCTAACCTAGGAACACAAATATTTGTTCCTATTAACATTGTGGACAGTTCTCTCTCTCTCTCTCTCTCTCTCTCTCTCTCTCTCTCTCTCTTACTCCACTGTTTTCACTCTTTCTCTCTCTTCACAGCTCTCTCTCTCTCTCGTTCTGTCTCACTCCACTGTTTTCACTCTCTCTTTCTCTATCCTGGGCACTTCATTTAAAATAACAGGTTTTTAAAAATGCAATATTGTTGCACAATTTGTATGTAGCCCTTTAAAGTATACAGGTTGAAAATGGCACTGATAAACGCCTAAATTGGTACGCAGTGGCTGTACAGTAACATGCTATACATGACTTCAGACCACAGGCTCTACGCTTCAGAGGACTAAATGTATTTTGAAAGATGAGACGTTGAGGACTATAATAAATACTGCTTTGATGTCATACAAGCAAGCAAAACACCCATGAGTCCAAATGTGCACTTCAAATTTTCTTATTATAAAACTCATGTCAAATACAGTGTCAACATTTATGATCACTATATTTGATGTATAGTTACAAGATGACATGACGTCATACCCTGGGTTATTCTGAACAGAATGAGCCTGTTTGTCTACTGTGAATAAACTTAGCCGTGGCATACGCACCTGAATGCACTCATGATTCCTATGCGCATCAAAATTACAATCTGTTTCCAGGAATGTTATTGTGAAAGCCTAACTCTGTAATATACTTTTTTATAACTTAGCTAATCATGTTGGCAATAGAACCAGATGATGCCATCTTCCTAAAAAATGTCTCAGGTGTTGTCAGGCCATTGTTCTGATGTTTGAAGCTCCTCAAGTTTAGGAATTTCACACCTCTGTGTGGGGGTTTCACAAGCCGTTAGGTTTAGATAGGAATTATAATTATGTCCAGCAGTCTGAATTGTGGCAGGGATGAGGAGGCTCAGTTTGTAGAGCATGGTATTTGCAATGCCAGGGTTTAGGGTTTGATTCCCACTGGGGGGCAGGTATGAAAAAAATAATTACACAAAAAATATATTAAGTCACTCTGGATAAGAGTGTCTGCTAAATGACTAAAAATAAACTACAGGGGTGCCCAAGGGCGCTGTTACTTTCATTCGAAAAATGTTGCAATGCTGTGTTGATCTGCTGTGGAGGTGTTTTTCCCAGCATTGCAACCTCCCTCCTCCCTGACCCAACAGCATAATGCAAGGAGAATGGCATGTTATATAGAAATATTGATTTGGAGAATGGCGTGTTATATATGAACATTCATTTGGAAGACAATTGCCCACCCAAGGTGTTGTCGCCTAGGCCATTGCTCTGATGTTTGAGGCTCATCTAGCTAAGGGATTTCACATGTCTGTGTGTGGTTTACACAATATGTAAGTTTTATGTCCAGAAGTCTGAAATGAATATATTTCCAGATTATGGTTGGGGGGCATATAAAGAGCAACATATGTGAAGATCAGCAGGCTCTGAATGGAGGTGAAGCTTCACTTAATCTACTTTGAAGCAGAAAAAAAAATATGAAAAAGTATTTTTTCTAAAATATGAAAATGAAAAAAATGAAGACATGAGGGCGTCCTTGACGCACTCGCTAAGCGGACCGGCACATTGAACGCGGGTCGGCGACTCCCCGCTTGCCAGGAGCCCTCCGAAAACGTGGACGGATCCTGCCGAGTAAGAAATGATACTCTGGAGGAGACAGAGAGAGGGAGAGGGGACTCTCTCCAATCCCACTGACCTCACTGTTGGGTACATGCTGTCTGGACTATTTTCAGAGAATAGACTGCTTAATGTAACCGACGGGATATGAACCAGGTCTACCGCGGGAGAAAGCAACAGCTTGACCGTTACACCAAGAGGACATTCCCTATTGGGCTGAGGCATAGCCTATTTTTCACATCTGATTTAATTTCATACAACTTAATATTACTACACTAAAAATCTTTGTCTGGACAATAACCCATTACTCAGCTTTTATTAGAAAATGAATGGCTTGCCACTGTGATCATTTTCTGTGACGACAGAGTAAATTATTATGCAGCCTCAGAGGGGTGCCCAAACTTTTTCAGACGACTGGATGTACTTCATAGAAACTGTTACCCTTTATATATTCTAACCACTCTATTTAATGTATTCCATATTAAGGGCCCTAACCTAGGAACACAAATCTTTGTTCCTATTAACATTGTGGACAGTTCTCTCTCTCTTTCTCTCTCTCTTTCTCTCTCTCTCTCTCTTACTCCACTATTTTCACTCTTTCTCTCTCTTCACAGCTCTCTCTCTCTTTCGCTCTGACTCACTCCACTGTTTTCACTCTCTCTCTTCTCACAATTCACTTTCTCTCTCGTTCTGTCTCACTCCACTGTTTTCACTCTCTCTTTCTCTATCCTGGGCACTTCATTTAATATAACAGGCTTTTAAAAATGCAATATTGTTGCACAATTTGTATGTAGCCCTTTAAAGTATACAGGTTGAAAATGGCACTGATAAACGCCTAAATTGGTACGCAGTGGCTGTACAGTAACATGCTATACATGACTTCAGACCACAGGCTCTACGCTTCAGAGGACTAAATGTATTTTGAAAGATGAGACGTTGAGGACTATAATAAATACTGCTTTGATGTCATACAAGCAAGCAAAACACCCATGAGTCCAAATGTGCACTTCAAATGTTCTTATTATAAAACTCATGTCAAATACAGTGTCAACATTTATGATCACTATATTTGATGTATAGTTACAAGATGACATGACGTCATACCCTGGGTTATTCTGAACAGAATGAGCCTGTTTGTCTACTGTGAATAAACTTAGCCGTGGCATACGCACCTGAATGCACTCATGATTCCTATGCGCATCAAAATTACAATCTGTTTCCAGGAATGTTATTGTGAAAGCCTAACTCTGTAATATACTTTTTTTTATAACTTAGCTAATCATGTTGGCAATAGAACCAGATGATGCCATCTTCCTAAAAAATGTCTCAGGTGTTGTCAGGCCATTGTTCTGATGTTTGAAGCTCCTCAAGTTGAGGAATTTCACACCTCTGTGTGGGGGTTTCACAAGCCGTTAGGTTTAGATAGGAATTATAATTATGTCAAGTAGTCTGAATTGTGGCAGGGATGAGGCTCAGTTTGTAGAGCATGGTATTTGCAATGCCAGGGTTTAGGGTTTGATTCCCACTGGGGGGCAGGTATGAAAAAAATAATTACACAAAAAATATATTAAGTCACTCTGGATAAGAGTGTCTGCTAAATGACTAAAAATAAACTACAGGGGTGCCCAAGGGCGCTGTTACTTTCATTCGAAAAATGTTGCAATGCTGTGTTGATCTCCTGTGGAGGTGTTTTTCCCAGCATTGCAACCTCCCTCCTCCATGACCCAACAGCATAATGCAAGGAGAATGGCATGTTATATAGAAATATTGATTTGGAGAATGGCGTGTTATATATGAACATTCATTTGGAAGACAATTGCCCACCCAAGGTGTTGTCGCCTAGGCCATTGCTCTGATGTTTGAGGCTCATCTAGCTAAGGGATTTCACATGTCTGTGTGTGGTTTACACAATATGTAAGTTTTATGTCCAGAAGTCTGAAATTAATATATTTCCAGATTATGGTTGGGGGGCATATAAAGAGCAACATATGTGAAGATCAGCAGGCTCTGAATGGAGGTGAAGCTTCACTTAATCTACTTTGAAGCAGAGAAAAAAACGGAATGTTGGAGAAGCTGACTTAATCTACTTTGAAGCAGAAAAAAAATGAAAAATTATCTTTTCAAAAATATGAAAATGAAAAAAAAGAAGACATGGGGGCGTGCGGGACGCACTCACTAAGCGGACCGGCACATTGAACGCGGGTCGGCGACTCCCCGCTTGCCAGGAGCCCTCCGAAAACGTGGACGGATCCTGCCGAGTAAGAAATGATACTCGGGAGGAGACAGAGAGAGGGAGAGGGGACTCTCTCCAATCCCACTGACCTCACTGTTGGGTACATGCTGTCTGGACTATTTTCAGAGAATATACTGCTTAATGTAACCGACGGGATATGAACCAGGTCTACCGCGGGAGAAAGCAACAGCTTGACCGTTACACCAAGAGGACATTCCCTATTGGGCTGAGGCATAGCCTATTTTTCACATCTGATTTAATTTCATACAACTTAATATTGCTACACTAAAAATCTTTGTCTGGACAATAACCCATTACTCAGCTTTTATTAGAAAATGAATGGCTTGCCACTGTGATCATTTTCTGTGACGACAGAGTAAATTATTATGCAGCCTCAGAGGGGTGCCCAAACTTTTTCAGACGACTGGATGTACTTCATAGAAACTGTTACCCTTTATATATTCTAACCACTCTATTTAATGTATTCCATATTAAGGGCCCTAACCTAGGAACACAAATCTTTGTTCCTATTAACATTGTGGACAGTTCTCTCTCTCTTTCTCTCTCTCTTTCTCTCTCTCTCTCTCTCTCTCTCTTACTCCACTATTTTCACTCTTTCTCTCTCTTCACAGCTCTCTCTCTCTTTCGCTCTGACTCACTCCACTGTTTTCACTCTCTCTCTTCTCACAATTCACTTTCTCTCTCGTTCTGTCTCACTCCACTGTTTTCACTCTCTCTTTCTCTATCCTGGGCACTTCATTTAATATAACAGGCTTTTAAAAATGCAATATTGTTGCACAATTTGTATGTAGCCCTTTAAAGTATACAGGTTGAAAATGGCACTGATAAACGCCTAAATTGGTACGCAGTGGCTGTACAGTAACATGCTATACATGACTTCAGACCACAGGCTCTACGCTTCAGAGGACTAAATGTATTTTGAAAGATGAGACGTTGAGGACTATAATAAATACTGCTTTGATGTCATACAAGCAAGCAAAACACCCATGAGTCCAAATGTGCACTTCAAATGTTCTTATTATAAAACTCATGTCAAATACAGTGTCAACATTTATGATCACTATATTTGATGTATAGTTACAAGATGACATGACGTCATACCCTGGGTTATTCTGAACAGAATGAGCCTGTTTGTCTACTGTGAATAAACTTAGCCGTGGCATACGCACCTGAATGCACTCATGATTCCTATGCGCATCAAAATTACAATCTGTTTCCAGGAATGTTATTGTGAAAGCCTAACTCTGTAATATACTTTTTTTTATAACTTAGCTAATCATGTTGGCAATAGAACCAGATGATGCCATCTTCCTAAAAAATGTCTCAGGTGTTGTCAGGCCATTGTTCTGATGTTTGAAGCTCCTCAAGTTGAGGAATTTCACACCTCTGTGTGGGGGTTTCACAAGCCGTTAGGTTTAGATAGGAATTATAATTATGTCAAGTAGTCTGAATTGTGGCAGGGATGAGGCTCAGTTTGTAGAGCATGGTATTTGCAATGCCAGGGTTTAGGGTTTGATTCCCACTGGGGGGCAGGTATGAAAAAAATAATTACACAAAAAATATATTAAGTCACTCTGGATAAGAGTGTCTGCTAAATGACTAAAAATAAACTACAGGGGTGCCCAAGGGCGCTGTTACTTTCATTCGAAAAATGTTGCAATGCTGTGTTGATCTCCTGTGGAGGTGTTTTTCCCAGCATTGCAACCTCCCTCCTCCATGACCCAACAGCATAATGCAAGGAGAATGGCATGTTATATAGAAATATTGATTTGGAGAATGGCGTGTTATATATGAACATTCATTTGGAAGACAATTGCCCACCCAAGGTGTTGTCGCCTAGGCCATTGCTCTGATGTTTGAGGCTCATCTAGCTAAGGGATTTCACATGTCTGTGTGTGGTTTACACAATATGTAAGTTTTATGTCCAGAAGTCTGAAATTAATATATTTCCAGATTATGGTTGGGGGGCATATAAAGAGCAACATATGTGAAGATCAGCAGGCTCTGAATGGAGGTGAAGCTTCACTTAATCTACTTTGAAGCAGAAAAAAAAATGAAAAATTATCTTTTCAAAAATATGAAAATGAAAAAAAAGAAGACATGGGGGCGTGCGGGACGCACTCGCTAAGCGGACCGGCACATTGAACGCGGGTCGGCGACTCCCCGCTTGCCAGGAGCCCTCCGAAAACGTGGACGGATCCTGCCGAGTAAGAAATGATACTCGGGAGGAGACAGAGAGAGGGAGAGGGGACTCTCTCCAATCCCACTGACCTCACTGTTGGGTACATGCTGTCTGGACATTAAAACAGACCCAGTTGCTAGGTCAACCAAGCATAGACAGATAAGATAGAGAGACAATTCATACCCAGGGGAGTTACTGAATCTGGCCCAAATGACACCCTGTTCCCTACGTAGTGCACTAGGCTACTTCTGATCAGATCTAAAGTAGTGCACTACATTGGGAATAGGGTGGAGATCTTCTCACAATTCACTTTCTCTCTCGTTCTGTCTCACTCCACTGTTTTCACTCTCTCTTTCTCTATCCTCACAACTCTCTCTCTGCCTCACTCGACAATCTGATTTATTGAATTTTACATGTGGTCTATATTAAAGGGCACTTCATTTAATATAACAGGCTTTTAAAAATGCAATATTGTTGCACAATTTGTATGTAGCCCTTTAAAGTATACAGGTTGAAAATGGCACTGATAAACGCCTAAATTGGTACGCAGTGGCTGTACAGTAACATGCTATACATGACTTCAGACCACAGGCTCTACGCTTCAGAGGACTAAATGTATTTTGAAAGATGAGACGTTGAGGACTATAATAAATACTGCTTTGATGTCATACAAGCAAGCAAAACACCCATGAGTCCAAATGTGCACTTCACATTTTCTTATTATAAAACTCATGTCAAATACAGTGTCAACATTTATGATCACTATATTTGATGTATAGTTACAAGATGACATGACGTCATACCCTGGGTTATTCTGAACAGAATGAGCCTGTTTGTCTAGTGTGAATAAACTTAGCCGTGGCATACGCACCTGAATGCACTCATGATTCCTATGCGCATCAAAATTACAATCTGTTTCCAGGAATGTTATTGTGAAAGCCTAACTCTGTAATATACTTTTTTATAACTTAGCTAATCATGTTGGCAATAGAACCAGATGATGCCATCTTCCTAAAAAATGTCTCAGGTGTTGTCAGGCCATTGTTCTGATGTTTGAAGCTCCTCAAGTTGAGGGATTTCACACCTCTGTGTGGGGGTTTCACAAGCCGTTAGGTTTAGATAGGAATTATAATGATGTCCAGTAGTCTGAATTGTGTCAGGGATGAGGAGGCTCAGTTTGTAGAGCATGGTATTTGCAATGCCAGGGTTTAGGGTTTGATTCCCACTGGGGGGCAGGTATGAAAAAAATAATTACACAAAAAATATATTAAGTCACTCTGGATAAGAGTGTCTGCTAAATGACTAAAAATAAACTACAGGGGTGCCCAAGGGCGCTGTTACTTTCATTCGAAAAATGTTGCAATGCTGTGTTGATCTGCTGTGGAGGTGTTTTTCCCAGCATTGCAACCTCCCTCCTCCCTGACCCAACAGCATAATGCAAGGAGAATGGCATGTTATATAGAAATATTGATTTGGAGAATGGCGTGTTATATATGAACATTCATTTGGAAGACAATTGCCCACCCAAGGTGTTGTCGCCTAGGCCATTGCTCTGATGTTTGAGGCTCATCTAGCTAAGGGATTTCACATGTCTGTGTGTGGTTTACACAATATGTAAGTTTTATGTCCAGAAGTCTGAAATTAATATATTTCCAGATTATGGTTGGGGGGCATATAAAGAGCAACATATGTGAAGATCAGCAGGCTCTGAATGGAGGTGAAGCTTCACTTAATCTACTTTGAAGCAGAGAAAAAAACGGAATGTTGGAGAAGCTGACTTAATCTACTTTGAAGCAGAAAAAAAATGAAAAATTATCTTTTCAAAAATATGAAAATGAAAAAAAAGAAGACATGGGGGCGTGCGGGACGCACTCACTAAGCGGACCGGCACATTGAACGCGGGTCGGCGACTCCCCGCTTGCCAGGAGCCCTCCGAAAACGTGGACGGATCCTGCCGAGTAAGAAATGATACTCGGGAGGAGACAGAGAGAGGGAGAGGGGACTCTCTCCAATCCCACTGACCTCACTGTTGGGTACATGCTGTCTGGACTATTTTCAGAGAATAGACTGCTTAATGTAACCGACGGGATATGAACCAGGTCTACCGCAGGAGAAAGCAACAGCTTGACCGTTACACCAAGAGGACATTCCCTATTGGGCTGAGGCATAGCCTATTTTTCACATCTGATTTAATTTCATACAACTTAATATTGCTACACTAAAAATCTTTGTCTGGACAATAACCCATTACTCAGCTTTTATTAGAAAATGAATGGCTTGCCACTGTGATCATTTTCTGTGACGACAGAGTAAATTATTATGCAGCCTCAGAGGGGTGCCCAAACTTTTTCAGACGACTGGATGTACTTCATAGAAACTGTTACCCTTTATATATTCTAACCACTCTATTTAATGTATTCCATATTAAGGGCCCTAACCTAGGAACACAAATCTTTGTTCCTATTAACATTGTGGACAGTTCTCTCTCTCTTTCTCTCTCTCTTTCTCTCTCTCTCTCTCTCTCTCTCTCTCTTACTCCACTATTTTCACTCTTTCTCTCTCTTCACAGCTCTCTCTCTCTTTCGCTCTGACTCACTCCACTGTTTTCACTCTCTCTCTTCTCACAATTCACTTTCTCTCTCGTTCTGTCTCACTCCACTGTTTTCACTCTCTCTTTCTCTATCCTGGGCACTTCATTTAATATAACAGGCTTTTAAAAATGCAATATTGTTGCACAATTTGTATGTAGCCCTTTAAAGTATACAGGTTGAAAATGGCACTGATAAACGCCTAAATTGGTACGCAGTGGCTGTACAGTAACATGCTATACATGACTTCAGACCACAGGCTCTACGCTTCAGAGGACTAAATGTATTTTGAAAGATGAGACGTTGAGGACTATAATAAATACTGCTTTGATGTCATACAAGCAAGCAAAACACCCATGAGTCCAAATGTGCACTTCAAATGTTCTTATTATAAAACTCATGTCAAATACAGTGTCAACATTTATGATCACTATATTTGATGTATAGTTACAAGATGACATGACGTCATACCCTGGGTTATTCTGAACAGAATGAGCCTGTTTGTCTACTGTGAATAAACTTAGCCGTGGCATACGCACCTGAATGCACTCATGATTCCTATGCGCATCAAAATTACAATCTGTTTCCAGGAATGTTATTGTGAAAGCCTAACTCTGTAATATACTTTTTTTTTTATAACTTAGCTAATCATGTTGGCAATAGAACCAGATGATGCCATCTTCCTAAAAAATGTCTCAGGTGTTGTCAGGCCATTGTTCTGATGTTTGAAGCTCCTCAAGTTGAGGAATTTCACACCTCTGTGTGGGGGTTTCACAAGCCGTTAGGTTTAGATAGGAATTATAATTATGTCAAGTAGTCTGAATTGTGGCAGGGATGAGGCTCAGTTTGTAGAGCATGGTATTTGCAATGCCAGGGTTTAGGGTTTGATTCCCACTGGGGGGCAGGTATGAAAAAAATAATTACACAAAAAATATATTAAGTCACTCTGGATAAGAGTGTCTGCTAAATGACTAAAAATAAACTACAGGGGTGCCCAAGGGCGCTGTTACTTTCATTCGAAAAATGTTGCAATGCTGTGTTGATCTCCTGTGGAGGTGTTTTTCCCAGCATTGCAACCTCCCTCCTCCATGACCCAACAGCATAATGCAAGGAGAATGGCATGTTATATAGAAATATTGATTTGGAGAATGGCGTGTTATATATGAACATTCATTTGGAAGACAATTGCCCACCCAAGGTGTTGTCGCCTAGGCCATTGCTCTGATGTTTGAGGCTCATCTAGCTAAGGGATTTCACATGTCTGTGTGTGGTTTACACAATATGTAAGTTTTATGTCCAGAAGTCTGAAATTAATATATTTCCAGATTATGGTTGGGGGGCATATAAAGAGCAACATATGTGAAGATCAGCAGGCTCTGAATGGAGGTGAAGCTTCACTTAATCTACTTTGAAGCAGAGAAAAAAACGGAATGTTGGAGAAGCTGACTTAATCTACTTTGAAGCAGAAAAAAAAAATGAAAAATTATTTTTTCAAAAATATGAAAATGAAAAAAAAGAAGACATGGGGGCGTGCGGGACGCACTCGCTAAGCGGACCGGCACATTGAACGCGGGTCGGCGACTCCCCGCTTGCCAGGAGCCCTCCGAAAACGTGGACGGATCCTGCCGAGTAAGAAATGATACTCGGGAGGAGACAGAGAGAGGGAGAGGGGACTCTCTCCAATCCCACTGACCTCACTGTTGGGTACATGCTGTCTGGACATTAAAACAGACCCAGTTGCTAGGTCAACCAAGCATAGACAGATAAGATAGAGAGACAATTCATACCCAGGGGAGTTACTGACTCTGGCCCAAATGACACCCTGTTCCCTACGTAGTGCACTAGGCTACTTCTGATCAGATCTAAAGTAGTGCACTACATTGGGAATAGGGTGGAGATCTTCTCACAATTCACTTTCTCTCTCGTTCTGTCTCACTCCACTGTTTTCACTCTCTCTTTCTCTATCCTCACAACTCTCTCTCTGCCTCACTCGACAATCTGATTTATTGAATTTTACATGTGGTCTATATTAAAGGGCACTTCATTTAATATAACAGGCTTTTAAAAATGCAATATTGTTGCACAATTTGTATGTAGCCCTTTAAAGTATACAGGTTGAAAATGGCACTGATAAACGCCTAAATTGGTACGCAGTGGCTGTACAGTAACATGCTATACATGACTTCAGACCACAGGCTCTACGCTTCAGAGGACTAAATGTATTTTGAAAGATGAGACGTTGAGGACTATAATAAATACTGCTTTGATGTCATACAAGCAAGCAAAACACCCATGAGTCCAAATGTGCACTTCACATTTTCTTATTATAAAACTCATGTCAAATACAGTGTCAACATTTATGATCACTATATTTGATGTATAGTTACAAGATGACATGACGTCATACCCTGGGTTATTCTGAACAGAATGAGCCTGTTTGTCTAGTGTGAATAAACTTAGCCGTGGCATACGCACCTGAATGCACTCATGATTCCTATGCGCATCAAAATTACAATCTGTTTCCAGGAATGTTATTGTGAAAGCCTAACTCTGTAATATACTTTTTTATAACTTAGCTAATCATGTTGGCAATAGAACCAGATGATGCCATCTTCCTAAAAAATGTCTCAGGTGTTGTCAGGCCATTGTTCTGATGTTTGAAGCTCCTCAAGTTGAGGGATTTCACACCTCTGTGTGGGGGTTTCACAAGCCGTTAGGTTTAGATAGGAATTATAATGATGTCCAGTAGTCTGAATTGTGTCAGGGATGAGGAGGCTCAGTTTGTAGAGCATGGTATTTGCAATGCCAGGGTTTAGGGTTTGATTCCCACTGGGGGGCAGGTATGAAAAAAATAATTACACAAAAAATATATTAAGTCACTCTGGATAAGAGTGTCTGCTAAATGACTAAAAATAAACTACAGGGGTGCCCAAGGGCGCTGTTACTTTCATTCGAAAAATGTTGCAATGCTGTGTTGATCTGCTGTGGAGGTGTTTTTCCCAGCATTGCAACCTCCCTCCTCCCTGACCCAACAGCATAATGCAAGGAGAATGGCATGTTATATAGAAATATTGATTTGGAGAATGGCGTGTTATATATGAACATTCATTTGGAAGACAATTGCCCACCCAAGGTGTTGTCGCCTAGGCCATTGCTCTGATGTTTGAGGCTCATCTAGCTAAGGGATTTCACATGTCTGTGTGTGGTTTACACAATATGTAAGTTTTATGTCCAGAAGTCTGAAATTAATATATTTCCAGATTATGGTTGGGGGGCATATAAAGAGCAACATATGTGAAGATCAGCAGGCTCTGAATGGAGGTGAAGCTTCACTTAATCTACTTTGAAGCAGAAAAAAACCCGGAATGTTTGAGAAGCTGACTTAATCTACTTTGAAGCAGAAAAAAAAATATGAAAAATTATTTTTTCAAAAATATGAAAATGAAAAAAAAGAAGACATGGGGGCGTGCGGGACGCACTCGCTAAGCGGACCGGCACATTGAACGCGGGTCGGCGACTCCCCGCTTGCCAGGAGCTCTCCGAAAACGTGGACGGATCCTGCCGAGTAAGAAATGATACTCTGGAGGAGACAGAGAGAGGGAGAGGGGACTCTCTCCAATCCCACTGACCTCACTGTTGGGTACATGCTGTCTGGACTATTTTCAGAGAATAGACTGCTTAATGTAACCGACGGGATATGAACCAGGTCTACCGCGGGAGAAAGCAACAGCTTGACCGTTACACCAAGAGGACATTCCCTATTGGGCTGAGGCATAGCCTATTTTTCACATCTGATTTAATTTCATACAACTTAATATTGCTACACTAAAAATCTTTGTCTGGACAATAACCCATTACTCAGCTTTTATTAGAAAATGAATGGCTTGCCACTGTGATCATTTTCTGTGACGACAGAGTAAATTATTATGCAGCCTCAGAGGGGTGCCCAAACTTTTTCAGACGACTGGATGTACTTCATAGAAACTGTTACCCTTTATATATTCTAACCACTCTATTTAATGTATTCCATATTAAGGGCCCTAACCTAGGAACACAAATCTTTGTTCCTATTAACATTGTGGACAGTTCTCTCTCTCTTTCTCTCTCTCTTTCTCTCTCTCTCTCTCTCTCTCTCTCTCTTACTCCACTATTTTCACTCTTTCTCTCTCTTCACAGCTCTCTCTCTCTTTCGCTCTGACTCACTCCACTGTTTTCACTCTCTCTCTTCTCACAATTCACTTTCTCTCTCGTTCTGTCTCACTCCACTGTTTTCACTCTCTCTTTCTCTATCCTGGGCACTTCATTTAATATAACAGGCTTTTAAAAATGCAATATTGTTGCACAATTTGTATGTAGCCCTTTAAAGTATACAGGTTGAAAATGGCACTGATAAACGCCTAAATTGGTACGCAGTGGCTGTACAGTAACATGCTATACATGACTTCAGACCACAGGCTCTACGCTTCAGAGGACTAAATGTATTTTGAAAGATGAGACGTTGAGGACTATAATAAATACTGCTTTGATGTCATACAAGCAAGCAAAACACCCATGAGTCCAAATGTGCACTTCAAATGTTCTTATTATAAAACTCATGTCAAATACAGTGTCAACATTTATGATCACTATATTTGATGTATAGTTACAAGATGACATGACGTCATACCCTGGGTTATTCTGAACAGAATGAGCCTGTTTGTCTACTGTGAATAAACTTAGCCGTGGCATACGCACCTGAATGCACTCATGATTCCTATGCGCATCAAAATTACAATCTGTTTCCAGGAATGTTATTGTGAAAGCCTAACTCTGTAATATACTTTTTTTTTTATAACTTAGCTAATCATGTTGGCAATAGAACCAGATGATGCCATCTTCCTAAAAAATGTCTCAGGTGTTGTCAGGCCATTGTTCTGATGTTTGAAGCTCCTCAAGTTGAGGAATTTCACACCTCTGTGTGGGGGTTTCACAAGCCGTTAGGTTTAGATAGGAATTATAATTATGTCAAGTAGTCTGAATTGTGGCAGGGATGAGGCTCAGTTTGTAGAGCATGGTATTTGCAATGCCAGGGTTTAGGGTTTGATTCCCACTGGGGGGCAGGTATGAAAAAAATAATTACACAAAAAATATATTAAGTCACTCTGGATAAGAGTGTCTGCTAAATGACTAAAAATAAACTACAGGGGTGCCCAAGGGCGCTGTTACTTTCATTCGAAAAATGTTGCAATGCTGTGTTGATCTCCTGTGGAGGTGTTTTTCCCAGCATTGCAACCTCCCTCCTCCATGACCCAACAGCATAATGCAAGGAGAATGGCATGTTATATAGAAATATTGATTTGGAGAATGGCGTGTTATATATGAACATTCATTTGGAAGACAATTGCCCACCCAAGGTGTTGTCGCCTAGGCCATTGCTCTGATGTTTGAGGCTCATCTAGCTAAGGGATTTCACATGTCTGTGTGTGGTTTACACAATATGTAAGTTTTATGTCCAGAAGTCTGAAATTAATATATTTCCAGATTATGGTTGGGGGGCATATAAAGAGCAACATATGTGAAGATCAGCAGGCTCTGAATGGAGGTGAAGCTTCACTTAATCTACTTTGAAGCAGAGAAAAAAACGGAATGTTGGAGAAGCTGACTTAATCTACTTTGAAGCAGAAAAAAAAAATGAAAAATTATTTTTTCAAAAATATGAAAATGAAAAAAAAGAAGACATGGGGGCGTGCGGGACGCACTCGCTAAGCGGACCGGCACATTGAACGCGGGTCGGCGACTCCCCGCTTGCCAGGAGCCCTCCGAAAACGTGGACGGATCCTGCCGAGTAAGAAATGATACTCGGGAGGAGACAGAGAGAGGGAGAGGGGACTCTCTCCAATCCCACTGACCTCACTGTTGGGTACATGCTGTCTGGACTATTTTCAGAGAATATACTGCTTAATGTAACCGACGGGATATGAACCAGGTCTACCGCGGGAGAAAGCAACAGCTTGACCGTTACACCAAGAGGACATTCCCTATTGGGCTGAGGCATAGCCTATTTTTCACATCTGATTTAATTTCATACAACTTAATATTACTACACTAAAAATCTTTGTCTGGACAATAGCCCATTACTCAGCTTTTATTAGAAAATGAATGGCATGCCACTGTGATCATTTTCTGTGACGACAGAGTAAATTATTATGCAGCCTCAGAGGGGTGCCCAAACTTTTTCAGACGACTGGATGTACTTCATAGAAACTGTTACCCTTTATATATTCTAACCACTCTATTTAATGTATTCCATATTAAGGGCCCTAACCTAGGAACACAAATCTTTGTTCCTATTAACATTGTGGACAGTTCTCTCTCTCTTTCTCTCTCTCTCTCTCTCTCTCTCTCTCTCTTACTCCACTGTTTTCACTCTTTCTCTCTCTTCACAGCTCTCTCTCTCTTTCGCTCTGACTCACTCCACTGTTTTCACTCTCTCTCTTCTCACAATTCACTTTCTCTCTCGTTCTGTCTCACTCCACTGTTTTAACTCTCTCTTTCTCTATCCTGGGCACTTCATTTAATATAACAGGCTTTTAAAAATGCAATATTGTTGCACAATTTGTATGTAGCCCTTTAAAGTATACAGGTTGAAAATGGCACTGATAAACGCCTAAATTGGTACGCAGTGGCTGTACAGTAACATGCTATACATGACTTCAGACCACAGGCTCTACGCTTCAGAGGACTAAATGTATTTTGAAAGATGAGACGTTGAGGACTATAATAAATACTGCTTTGATGTCATACAAGCAAGCAAAACACCCATGAGTCCAAATGTGCACTTCAAATGTTCTTATTATAAAACTCATGTCAAATACAGTGTCAACATTTATGATCACTATATTTGATGTATAGTTACAAGATGACATGACGTCATACCCTGGGTTATTCTGAACAGAATGAGCCTGTTTGTCTACTGTGAATAAACTTAGCCGTGGCATACGCACCTGAATGCACTCATGATTCCTATGCGCATCAAAATTACAATCTGTTTCCAGGAATGTTATTGTGAAAGCCTAACTCTGTAATATACTTTTTTTTATAACTTAGCTAATCATGTTGGCAATAGAACCAGATGATGCCATCTTCCTAAAAAATGTCTCAGGTGTTGTCAGGCCATTGTTCTGATGTTTGAAGCTCCTCAAGTTGAGGAATTTCACACCTCTGTGTGGGGGTTTCACAAGCCGTTAGGTTTAGATAGGAATTATAATTATGTCAAGTAGTCTGAATTGTGGCAGGGATGAGGCTCAGTTTGTAGAGCATGGTATTTGCAATGCCAGGGTTTAGGGTTTGATTCCCACTGGGGGGCAGGTATGAAAAAAATAATTACACAAAAAATATATTAAGTCACTCTGGATAAGAGTGTCTGCTAAATGACTAAAAATAAACTACAGGGGTGCCCAAGGGCGCTGTTACTTTCATTCGAAAAATGTTGCAATGCTGTGTTGATCTCCTGTGGAGGTGTTTTTCCCAGCATTGCAACCTCCCTCCTCCATGACCCAACAGCATAATGCAAGGAGAATGGCATGTTATATAGAAATATTGATTTGGAGAATGGCGTGTTATATATGAACATTCATTTGGAAGACAATTGCCCACCCAAGGTGTTGTCGCCTAGGCCATTGCTCTGATGTTTGAGGCTCATCTAGCTAAGGGATTTCACATGTCTGTGTGTGGTTTACACAATATGTAAGTTTTATGTCCAGAAGTCTGAAATTAATATATTTCCAGATTATGGTTGGGGGGCATATAAAGAGCAACATATGTGAAGATCAGCAGGCTCTGAATGGAGGTGAAGCTTCACTTAATCTACTTTGAAGCAGAGAAAAAAACGGAATGTTGGAGAAGCTGACTTAATCTACTTTGAAGCAGAAAAAAAATGAAAAATTATCTTTTCAAAAATATGAAAATGAAAAAAAAGAAGACATGGGGGCGTGCGGGACGCACTCACTAAGCGGACCGGCACATTGAACGCGGGTCGGCGACTCCCCGCTTGCCAGGAGCCCTCCGAAAACGTGGACGGATCCTGCCGAGTAAGAAATGATACTCGGGAGGAGACAGAGAGAGGGAGAGGGGACTCTCTCCAATCCCACTGACCTCACTGTTGGGTACATGCTGTCTGGACTATTTTCAGAGAATATACTGCTTAATGTAACCGACGGGATATGAACCAGGTCTACCGCGGGAGAAAGCAACAGCTTGACCGTTACACCAAGAGGACATTCCCTATTGGGCTGAGGCATAGCCTATTTTTCACATCTGATTTAATTTCATACAACTTAATATTGCTACACTAAAAATCTTTGTCTGGACAATAACCCATTACTCAGCTTTTATTAGAAAATGAATGGCTTGCCACTGTGATCATTTTCTGTGACGACAGAGTAAATTATTATGCAGCCTCAGAGGGGTGCCCAAACTTTTTCAGACGACTGGATGTACTTCATAGAAACTGTTACCCTTTATATATTCTAACCACTCTATTTAATGTATTCCATATTAAGGGCCCTAACCTAGGAACACAAATCTTTGTTCCTATTAACATTGTGGACAGTTCTCTCTCTCTTTCTCTCTCTCTTTCTCTCTCTCTCTCTCTCTCTCTCTTACTCCACTATTTTCACTCTTTCTCTCTCTTCACAGCTCTCTCTCTCTTTCGCTCTGACTCACTCCACTGTTTTCACTCTCTCTCTTCTCACAATTCACTTTCTCTCTCGTTCTGTCTCACTCCACTGTTTTCACTCTCTCTTTCTCTATCCTGGGCACTTCATTTAATATAACAGGCTTTTAAAAATGCAATATTGTTGCACAATTTGTATGTAGCCCTTTAAAGTATACAGGTTGAAAATGGCACTGATAAACGCCTAAATTGGTACGCAGTGGCTGTACAGTAACATGCTATACATGACTTCAGACCACAGGCTCTACGCTTCAGAGGACTAAATGTATTTTGAAAGATGAGACGTTGAGGACTATAATAAATACTGCTTTGATGTCATACAAGCAAGCAAAACACCCATGAGTCCAAATGTGCACTTCAAATGTTCTTATTATAAAACTCATGTCAAATACAGTGTCAACATTTATGATCACTATATTTGATGTATAGTTACAAGATGACATGACGTCATACCCTGGGTTATTCTGAACAGAATGAGCCTGTTTGTCTACTGTGAATAAACTTAGCCGTGGCATACGCACCTGAATGCACTCATGATTCCTATGCGCATCAAAATTACAATCTGTTTCCAGGAATGTTATTGTGAAAGCCTAACTCTGTAATATACTTTTTTTTATAACTTAGCTAATCATGTTGGCAATAGAACCAGATGATGCCATCTTCCTAAAAAATGTCTCAGGTGTTGTCAGGCCATTGTTCTGATGTTTGAAGCTCCTCAAGTTGAGGAATTTCACACCTCTGTGTGGGGGTTTCACAAGCCGTTAGGTTTAGATAGGAATTATAATTATGTCAAGTAGTCTGAATTGTGGCAGGGATGAGGCTCAGTTTGTAGAGCATGGTATTTGCAATGCCAGGGTTTAGGGTTTGATTCCCACTGGGGGGCAGGTATGAAAAAAATAATTACACAAAAAATATATTAAGTCACTCTGGATAAGAGTGTCTGCTAAATGACTAAAAATAAACTACAGGGGTGCCCAAGGGCGCTGTTACTTTCATTCGAAAAATGTTGCAATGCTGTGTTGATCTCCTGTGGAGGTGTTTTTCCCAGCATTGCAACCTCCCTCCTCCATGACCCAACAGCATAATGCAAGGAGAATGGCATGTTATATAGAAATATTGATTTGGAGAATGGCGTGTTATATATGAACATTCATTTGGAAGACAATTGCCCACCCAAGGTGTTGTCGCCTAGGCCATTGCTCTGATGTTTGAGGCTCATCTAGCTAAGGGATTTCACATGTCTGTGTGTGGTTTACACAATATGTAAGTTTTATGTCCAGAAGTCTGAAATTAATATATTTCCAGATTATGGTTGGGGGGCATATAAAGAGCAACATATGTGAAGATCAGCAGGCTCTGAATGGAGGTGAAGCTTCACTTAATCTACTTTGAAGCAGAAAAAAAAATGAAAAATTATCTTTTCAAAAATATGAAAATGAAAAAAAAGAAGACATGGGGGCGTGCGGGACGCACTCGCTAAGCGGACCGGCACATTGAACGCGGGTCGGCGACTCCCCGCTTGCCAGGAGCCCTCCGAAAACGTGGACGGATCCTGCCGAGTAAGAAATGATACTCGGGAGGAGACAGAGAGAGGGAGAGGGGACTCTCTCCAATCCCACTGACCTCACTGTTGGGTACATGCTGTCTGGACATTAAAACAGACCCAGTTGCTAGGTCAACCAAGCATAGACAGATAAGATAGAGAGACAATTCATACCCAGGGGAGTTACTGAATCTGGCCCAAATGACACCCTGTTCCCTACGTAGTGCACTAGGCTACTTCTGATCAGATCTAAAGTAGTGCACTACATTGGGAATAGGGTGGAGATCTTCTCACAATTCACTTTCTCTCTCGTTCTGTCTCACTCCACTGTTTTCACTCTCTCTTTCTCTATCCTCACAACTCTCTCTCTGCCTCACTCGACAATCTGATTTATTGAATTTTACATGTGGTCTATATTAAAGGGCACTTCATTTAATATAACAGGCTTTTAAAAATGCAATATTGTTGCACAATTTGTATGTAGCCCTTTAAAGTATACAGGTTGAAAATGGCACTGATAAACGCCTAAATTGGTACGCAGTGGCTGTACAGTAACATGCTATACATGACTTCAGACCACAGGCTCTACGCTTCAGAGGACTAAATGTATTTTGAAAGATGAGACGTTGAGGACTATAATAAATACTGCTTTGATGTCATACAAGCAAGCAAAACACCCATGAGTCCAAATGTGCACTTCACATTTTCTTATTATAAAACTCATGTCAAATACAGTGTCAACATTTATGATCACTATATTTGATGTATAGTTACAAGATGACATGACGTCATACCCTGGGTTATTCTGAACAGAATGAGCCTGTTTGTCTAGTGTGAATAAACTTAGCCGTGGCATACGCACCTGAATGCACTCATGATTCCTATGCGCATCAAAATTACAATCTGTTTCCAGGAATGTTATTGTGAAAGCCTAACTCTGTAATATACTTTTTTATAACTTAGCTAATCATGTTGGCAATAGAACCAGATGATGCCATCTTCCTAAAAAATGTCTCAGGTGTTGTCAGGCCATTGTTCTGATGTTTGAAGCTCCTCAAGTTGAGGGATTTCACACCTCTGTGTGGGGGTTTCACAAGCCGTTAGGTTTAGATAGGAATTATAATGATGTCCAGTAGTCTGAATTGTGTCAGGGATGAGGAGGCTCAGTTTGTAGAGCATGGTATTTGCAATGCCAGGGTTTAGGGTTTGATTCCCACTGGGGGGCAGGTATGAAAAAAATAATTACACAAAAAATATATTAAGTCACTCTGGATAAGAGTGTCTGCTAAATGACTAAAAATAAACTACAGGGGTGCCCAAGGGCGCTGTTACTTTCATTCGAAAAATGTTGCAATGCTGTGTTGATCTGCTGTGGAGGTGTTTTTCCCAGCATTGCAACCTCCCTCCTCCCTGACCCAACAGCATAATGCAAGGAGAATGGCATGTTATATAGAAATATTGATTTGGAGAATGGCGTGTTATATATGAACATTCATTTGGAAGACAATTGCCCACCCAAGGTGTTGTCGCCTAGGCCATTGCTCTGATGTTTGAGGCTCATCTAGCTAAGGGATTTCACATGTCTGTGTGTGGTTTACACAATATGTAAGTTTTATGTCCAGAAGTCTGAAATTAATATATTTCCAGATTATGGTTGGGGGGCATATAAAGAGCAACATATGTGAAGATCAGCAGGCTCTGAATGGAGGTGAAGCTTCACTTAATCTACTTTGAAGCAGAGAAAAAAACGGAATGTTGGAGAAGCTGACTTAATCTACTTTGAAGCAGAAAAAAAATGAAAAATTATCTTTTCAAAAATATGAAAATGAAAAAAAAGAAGACATGGGGGCGTGCGGGACGCACTCACTAAGCGGACCGGCACATTGAACGCGGGTCGGCGACTCCCCGCTTGCCAGGAGCCCTCCGAAAACGTGGACGGATCCTGCCGAGTAAGAAATGATACTCGGGAGGAGACAGAGAGAGGGAGAGGGGACTCTCTCCAATCCCACTGACCTCACTGTTGGGTACATGCTGTCTGGACTATTTTCAGAGAATAGACTGCTTAATGTAACCGACGGGATATGAACCAGGTCTACCGCAGGAGAAAGCAACAGCTTGACCGTTACACCAAGAGGACATTCCCTATTGGGCTGAGGCATAGCCTATTTTTCACATCTGATTTAATTTCATACAACTTAATATTGCTACACTAAAAATCTTTGTCTGGACAATAACCCATTACTCAGCTTTTATTAGAAAATGAATGGCTTGCCACTGTGATCATTTTCTGTGACGACAGAGTAAATTATTATGCAGCCTCAGAGGGGTGCCCAAACTTTTTCAGACGACTGGATGTACTTCATAGAAACTGTTACCCTTTATATATTCTAACCACTCTATTTAATGTATTCCATATTAAGGGCCCTAACCTAGGAACACAAATCTTTGTTCCTATTAACATTGTGGACAGTTCTCTCTCTCTTTCTCTCTCTCTTTCTCTCTCTCTCTCTCTCTCTCTCTCTCTTACTCCACTATTTTCACTCTTTCTCTCTCTTCACAGCTCTCTCTCTCTTTCGCTCTGACTCACTCCACTGTTTTCACTCTCTCTCTTCTCACAATTCACTTTCTCTCTCGTTCTGTCTCACTCCACTGTTTTCACTCTCTCTTTCTCTATCCTGGGCACTTCATTTAATATAACAGGCTTTTAAAAATGCAATATTGTTGCACAATTTGTATGTAGCCCTTTAAAGTATACAGGTTGAAAATGGCACTGATAAACGCCTAAATTGGTACGCAGTGGCTGTACAGTAACATGCTATACATGACTTCAGACCACAGGCTCTACGCTTCAGAGGACTAAATGTATTTTGAAAGATGAGACGTTGAGGACTATAATAAATACTGCTTTGATGTCATACAAGCAAGCAAAACACCCATGAGTCCAAATGTGCACTTCAAATGTTCTTATTATAAAACTCATGTCAAATACAGTGTCAACATTTATGATCACTATATTTGATGTATAGTTACAAGATGACATGACGTCATACCCTGGGTTATTCTGAACAGAATGAGCCTGTTTGTCTACTGTGAATAAACTTAGCCGTGGCATACGCACCTGAATGCACTCATGATTCCTATGCGCATCAAAATTACAATCTGTTTCCAGGAATGTTATTGTGAAAGCCTAACTCTGTAATATACTTTTTTTTTTATAACTTAGCTAATCATGTTGGCAATAGAACCAGATGATGCCATCTTCCTAAAAAATGTCTCAGGTGTTGTCAGGCCATTGTTCTGATGTTTGAAGCTCCTCAAGTTGAGGAATTTCACACCTCTGTGTGGGGGTTTCACAAGCCGTTAGGTTTAGATAGGAATTATAATTATGTCAAGTAGTCTGAATTGTGGCAGGGATGAGGCTCAGTTTGTAGAGCATGGTATTTGCAATGCCAGGGTTTAGGGTTTGATTCCCACTGGGGGGCAGGTATGAAAAAAATAATTACACAAAAAATATATTAAGTCACTCTGGATAAGAGTGTCTGCTAAATGACTAAAAATAAACTACAGGGGTGCCCAAGGGCGCTGTTACTTTCATTCGAAAAATGTTGCAATGCTGTGTTGATCTCCTGTGGAGGTGTTTTTCCCAGCATTGCAACCTCCCTCCTCCATGACCCAACAGCATAATGCAAGGAGAATGGCATGTTATATAGAAATATTGATTTGGAGAATGGCGTGTTATATATGAACATTCATTTGGAAGACAATTGCCCACCCAAGGTGTTGTCGCCTAGGCCATTGCTCTGATGTTTGAGGCTCATCTAGCTAAGGGATTTCACATGTCTGTGTGTGGTTTACACAATATGTAAGTTTTATGTCCAGAAGTCTGAAATTAATATATTTCCAGATTATGGTTGGGGGGCATATAAAGAGCAACATATGTGAAGATCAGCAGGCTCTGAATGGAGGTGAAGCTTCACTTAATCTACTTTGAAGCAGAGAAAAAAACGGAATGTTGGAGAAGCTGACTTAATCTACTTTGAAGCAGAAAAAAAAAATGAAAAATTATTTTTTCAAAAATATGAAAATGAAAAAAAAGAAGACATGGGGGCGTGCGGGACGCACTCGCTAAGCGGACCGGCACATTGAACGCGGGTCGGCGACTCCCCGCTTGCCAGGAGCCCTCCGAAAACGTGGACGGATCCTGCCGAGTAAGAAATGATACTCGGGAGGAGACAGAGAGAGGGAGAGGGGACTCTCTCCAATCCCACTGACCTCACTGTTGGGTACATGCTGTCTGGACATTAAAACAGACCCAGTTGCTAGGTCAACCAAGCATAGACAGATAAGATAGAGAGACAATTCATACCCAGGGGAGTTACTGACTCTGGCCCAAATGACACCCTGTTCCCTACGTAGTGCACTAGGCTACTTCTGATCAGATCTAAAGTAGTGCACTACATTGGGAATAGGGTGGAGATCTTCTCACAATTCACTTTCTCTCTCGTTCTGTCTCACTCCACTGTTTTCACTCTCTCTTTCTCTATCCTCACAACTCTCTCTCTGCCTCACTCGACAATCTGATTTATTGAATTTTACATGTGGTCTATATTAAAGGGCACTTCATTTAATATAACAGGCTTTTAAAAATGCAATATTGTTGCACAATTTGTATGTAGCCCTTTAAAGTATACAGGTTGAAAATGGCACTGATAAACGCCTAAATTGGTACGCAGTGGCTGTACAGTAACATGCTATACATGACTTCAGACCACAGGCTCTACGCTTCAGAGGACTAAATGTATTTTGAAAGATGAGACGTTGAGGACTATAATAAATACTGCTTTGATGTCATACAAGCAAGCAAAACACCCATGAGTCCAAATGTGCACTTCACATTTTCTTATTATAAAACTCATGTCAAATACAGTGTCAACATTTATGATCACTATATTTGATGTATAGTTACAAGATGACATGACGTCATACCCTGGGTTATTCTGAACAGAATGAGCCTGTTTGTCTAGTGTGAATAAACTTAGCCGTGGCATACGCACCTGAATGCACTCATGATTCCTATGCGCATCAAAATTACAATCTGTTTCCAGGAATGTTATTGTGAAAGCCTAACTCTGTAATATACTTTTTTATAACTTAGCTAATCATGTTGGCAATAGAACCAGATGATGCCATCTTCCTAAAAAATGTCTCAGGTGTTGTCAGGCCATTGTTCTGATGTTTGAAGCTCCTCAAGTTGAGGGATTTCACACCTCTGTGTGGGGGTTTCACAAGCCGTTAGGTTTAGATAGGAATTATAATGATGTCCAGTAGTCTGAATTGTGTCAGGGATGAGGAGGCTCAGTTTGTAGAGCATGGTATTTGCAATGCCAGGGTTTAGGGTTTGATTCCCACTGGGGGGCAGGTATGAAAAAAATAATTACACAAAAAATATATTAAGTCACTCTGGATAAGAGTGTCTGCTAAATGACTAAAAATAAACTACAGGGGTGCCCAAGGGCGCTGTTACTTTCATTCGAAAAATGTTGCAATGCTGTGTTGATCTGCTGTGGAGGTGTTTTTCCCAGCATTGCAACCTCCCTCCTCCCTGACCCAACAGCATAATGCAAGGAGAATGGCATGTTATATAGAAATATTGATTTGGAGAATGGCGTGTTATATATGAACATTCATTTGGAAGACAATTGCCCACCCAAGGTGTTGTCGCCTAGGCCATTGCTCTGATGTTTGAGGCTCATCTAGCTAAGGGATTTCACATGTCTGTGTGTGGTTTACACAATATGTAAGTTTTATGTCCAGAAGTCTGAAATTAATATATTTCCAGATTATGGTTGGGGGGCATATAAAGAGCAACATATGTGAAGATCAGCAGGCTCTGAATGGAGGTGAAGCTTCACTTAATCTACTTTGAAGCAGAAAAAAACCCGGAATGTTTGAGAAGCTGACTTAATCTACTTTGAAGCAGAAAAAAAAATATGAAAAATTATTTTTTCAAAAATATGAAAATGAAAAAAAAGAAGACATGGGGGCGTGCGGGACGCACTCGCTAAGCGGACCGGCACATTGAACGCGGGTCGGCGACTCCCCGCTTGCCAGGAGCTCTCCGAAAACGTGGACGGATCCTGCCGAGTAAGAAATGATACTCTGGAGGAGACAGAGAGAGGGAGAGGGGACTCTCTCCAATCCCACTGACCTCACTGTTGGGTACATGCTGTCTGGACTATTTTCAGAGAATAGACTGCTTAATGTAACCGACGGGATATGAACCAGGTCTACCGCGGGAGAAAGCAACAGCTTGACCGTTACACCAAGAGGACATTCCCTATTGGGCTGAGGCATAGCCTATTTTTCACATCTGATTTAATTTCATACAACTTAATATTGCTACACTAAAAATCTTTGTCTGGACAATAACCCATTACTCAGCTTTTATTAGAAAATGAATGGCTTGCCACTGTGATCATTTTCTGTGACGACAGAGTAAATTATTATGCAGCCTCAGAGGGGTGCCCAAACTTTTTCAGACGACTGGATGTACTTCATAGAAACTGTTACCCTTTATATATTCTAACCACTCTATTTAATGTATTCCATATTAAGGGCCCTAACCTAGGAACACAAATCTTTGTTCCTATTAACATTGTGGACAGTTCTCTCTCTCTTTCTCTCTCTCTTTCTCTCTCTCTCTCTCTCTCTCTCTCTCTTACTCCACTATTTTCACTCTTTCTCTCTCTTCACAGCTCTCTCTCTCTTTCGCTCTGACTCACTCCACTGTTTTCACTCTCTCTCTTCTCACAATTCACTTTCTCTCTCGTTCTGTCTCACTCCACTGTTTTCACTCTCTCTTTCTCTATCCTGGGCACTTCATTTAATATAACAGGCTTTTAAAAATGCAATATTGTTGCACAATTTGTATGTAGCCCTTTAAAGTATACAGGTTGAAAATGGCACTGATAAACGCCTAAATTGGTACGCAGTGGCTGTACAGTAACATGCTATACATGACTTCAGACCACAGGCTCTACGCTTCAGAGGACTAAATGTATTTTGAAAGATGAGACGTTGAGGACTATAATAAATACTGCTTTGATGTCATACAAGCAAGCAAAACACCCATGAGTCCAAATGTGCACTTCAAATGTTCTTATTATAAAACTCATGTCAAATACAGTGTCAACATTTATGATCACTATATTTGATGTATAGTTACAAGATGACATGACGTCATACCCTGGGTTATTCTGAACAGAATGAGCCTGTTTGTCTACTGTGAATAAACTTAGCCGTGGCATACGCACCTGAATGCACTCATGATTCCTATGCGCATCAAAATTACAATCTGTTTCCAGGAATGTTATTGTGAAAGCCTAACTCTGTAATATACTTTTTTTTTTATAACTTAGCTAATCATGTTGGCAATAGAACCAGATGATGCCATCTTCCTAAAAAATGTCTCAGGTGTTGTCAGGCCATTGTTCTGATGTTTGAAGCTCCTCAAGTTGAGGAATTTCACACCTCTGTGTGGGGGTTTCACAAGCCGTTAGGTTTAGATAGGAATTATAATTATGTCAAGTAGTCTGAATTGTGGCAGGGATGAGGCTCAGTTTGTAGAGCATGGTATTTGCAATGCCAGGGTTTAGGGTTTGATTCCCACTGGGGGGCAGGTATGAAAAAAATAATTACACAAAAAATATATTAAGTCACTCTGGATAAGAGTGTCTGCTAAATGACTAAAAATAAACTACAGGGGTGCCCAAGGGCGCTGTTACTTTCATTCGAAAAATGTTGCAATGCTGTGTTGATCTCCTGTGGAGGTGTTTTTCCCAGCATTGCAACCTCCCTCCTCCATGACCCAACAGCATAATGCAAGGAGAATGGCATGTTATATAGAAATATTGATTTGGAGAATGGCGTGTTATATATGAACATTCATTTGGAAGACAATTGCCCACCCAAGGTGTTGTCGCCTAGGCCATTGCTCTGATGTTTGAGGCTCATCTAGCTAAGGGATTTCACATGTCTGTGTGTGGTTTACACAATATGTAAGTTTTATGTCCAGAAGTCTGAAATTAATATATTTCCAGATTATGGTTGGGGGGCATATAAAGAGCAACATATGTGAAGATCAGCAGGCTCTGAATGGAGGTGAAGCTTCACTTAATCTACTTTGAAGCAGAGAAAAAAACGGAATGTTGGAGAAGCTGACTTAATCTACTTTGAAGCAGAAAAAAAAAATGAAAAATTATTTTTTCAAAAATATGAAAATGAAAAAAAAGAAGACATGGGGGCGTGCGGGACGCACTCGCTAAGCGGACCGGCACATTGAACGCGGGTCGGCGACTCCCCGCTTGCCAGGAGCCCTCCGAAAACGTGGACGGATCCTGCCGAGTAAGAAATGATACTCGGGAGGAGACAGAGAGAGGGAGAGGGGACTCTCTCCAATCCCACTGACCTCACTGTTGGGTACATGCTGTCTGGACTATTTTCAGAGAATATACTGCTTAATGTAACCGACGGGATATGAACCAGGTCTACCGCGGGAGAAAGCAACAGCTTGACCGTTACACCAAGAGGACATTCCCTATTGGGCTGAGGCATAGCCTATTTTTCACATCTGATTTAATTTCATACAACTTAATATTACTACACTAAAAATCTTTGTCTGGACAATAGCCCATTACTCAGCTTTTATTAGAAAATGAATGGCATGCCACTGTGATCATTTTCTGTGACGACAGAGTAAATTATTATGCAGCCTCAGAGGGGTGCCCAAACTTTTTCAGACGACTGGATGTACTTCATAGAAACTGTTACCCTTTATATATTCTAACCACTCTATTTAATGTATTCCATATTAAGGGCCCTAACCTAGGAACACAAATCTTTGTTCCTATTAACATTGTGGACAGTTCTCTCTCTCTTTCTCTCTCTCTCTCTCTCTCTCTCTCTCTCTCTCTTACTCCACTGTTTTCACTCTTTCTCTCTCTTCACAGCTCTCTCTCTCTTTCGCTCTGACTCACTCCACTGTTTTCACTCTCTCTCTTCTCACAATTCACTTTCTCTCTCGTTCTGTCTCACTCCACTGTTTTAACTCTCTCTTTCTCTATCCTGGGCACTTCATTTAATATAACAGGCTTTTAAAAATGCAATATTGTTGCACAATTTGTATGTAGCCCTTTAAAGTATACAGGTTGAAAATGGCACTGATAAACGCCTAAATTGGTACGCAGTGGCTGTACAGTAACATGCTATACATGACTTCAGACCACAGGCTCTACGCTTCAGAGGACTAAATGTATTTTGAAAGATGAGACGTTGAGGACTATAATAAATACTGCTTTGATGTCATACAAGCAAGCAAAACACCCATGAGTCCAAATGTGCACTTCAAATGTTCTTATTATAAAACTCATGTCAAATACAGTGTCAACATTTATGATCACTATATTTGATGTATAGTTACAAGATGACATGACGTCATACCCTGGGTTATTCTGAACAGAATGAGCCTGTTTGTCTACTGTGAATAAACTTAGCCGTGGCATACGCACCTGAATGCACTCATGATTCCTATGCGCATCAAAATTACAATCTGTTTCCAGGAATGTTATTGTGAAAGCCTAACTCTGTAATATACTTTTTTTTATAACTTTGCTAATCATGTTGGCAATAGAACCAGATGATGCCATCTTCCTAAAAAATGTCTCAGGTGTTGTCAGGCCATTGTTCTGATGTTTGAAGCTCCTCAAGTTGAGGAATTTCACACCTCTGTGTGGGGGTTTCACAAGCCGTTAGGTTTAGATAGGAATTATAATTATGTCAAGTAGTCTGAATTGTGGCAGGGATGAGGCTCAGTTTGTAGAGCATGGTATTTGCAATGCCAGGGTTTAGGGTTTGATTCCCACTGGGGGGCAGGTATGAAAAAAATAATTACACAAAAAATATATTAAGTCACTCTGGATAAGAGTGTCTGCTAAATGACTAAAAATAAACTACAGGGGTGCCCAAGGGCGCTGTTACTTTCATTCGAAAAATGTTGCAATGCTGTGTTGATCTCCTGTGGAGGTGTTTTTCCCAGCATTGCAACCTCCCTCCTCCATGACCCAACAGCATAATGCAAGGAGAATGGCATGTTATATAGAAATATTGATTTGGAGAATGGCGTGTTATATATGAACATTCATTTGGAAGACAATTGCCCACCCAAGGTGTTGTCGCCTAGGCCATTGCTCTGATGTTTGAGGCTCATCTAGCTAAGGGATTTCACATGTCTGTGTGTGGTTTTCACAATATGTAAGTTTTATGTCCAGAAGTCTGAAATTAATATATTTCCAGATTATGGTTGGGGGGCATATAAAGAGCAACATATGTGAAGATCAGCAGGCTCTGAATGGAGGTGAAGCTTCACTTAATCTACTTTGAAGCAGAGAAAAAAACGGAATGTTGGAAAAGCTGACTTAATCTACTTTGAAGCAGAAAAAAAAAATGAAAAATTATTTTTTCAAAAATATGAAAATGAAAAAAAAGAAGACATGGGGGCGTGCGGGACGCACTCGCTAAGCGGACCGGCACATTGAACGCGGGTCGGCGACTCCCCGCTTGCCAGGAGCCCTCCGAAAACGTGGACGGATCCTGCCGAGTAAGAAATGATACTCGGGAGGAGACAGAGAGAGGGAGAGGGGACTCTCTCCAATCCCACTGACCTCACTGTTGGGTACATGCTGTCTGGACTATTTTCAGAGAATAGACTGCTTAATGTAACCGACGGGATATGAACCAGGTCTACCGCGGGAGAAAGCAACAGCTTGACCGTTACACCAAGAGGACATTCCCTATTGGGCTGAGGCATAGCCTATTTTTCACATCTGATTTAATTTCATACAACTTAATATTGCTACACTAAAAATCTTTGTCTGGACAATAGCCCATTACTCAGCTTTTATTAGAAAATGAATGGCATGCCACTGTGATCATTTTCTGTGACGACAGAGTAAATTATTATGCAGCCTCAGAGGGGTGCCCAATCTTTTTCAGACGACTGGATGTACTTCATAGAAACTGTTACCCTTTATATATTCTAACCACTCTATTTAATGTATTCCATATTAAGGGCCCTAACCTAGGAACACAAATCTTTGTTCCTATTAACATTGTGGACAGTTCTCTCTCTCTCTCTCTCTCTCTCTCTCTCTCTCTCTTACTCCACTGTTTTCACTCTTTCTCTCTCTTCACAGCTCTCTCTCTCTCTCTCGTTCTGTCTCACTCCACTGTTTTCACTCTCTCTTTCTCTATCCTGGGCACTTCATTTAATATAACAGGCTTTTAAAAATGCAATATTGTTGCACAATTTGTATGTAGCCCTTTAAAGTATACAGGTTGAAAATGGCACTGATAAACGCCTAAATTGGTACGCAGTGGCTGTACAGTAACATGCTATACATGACTTCAGACCACAGGCTCTACGCTTCAGAGGACTAAATGTATTTTGAAAGATGAGACGTTGAGGACTATAATAAATACTGCTTTGATGTCATACAAGCAAGCAAAACACCCATGAGTCCAAATGTGCACTTCAAATTTTCTTATTATAAAACTCATGTCAAATACAGTGTCAACATTTATGATCACTATATTTGATGTATAGTTACAAGATGACATGACGTCATACCCTGGGTTATTCTGAACAGAATGAGCCTGTTTGTCTACTGTGAATAAACTTAGCCGTGGCATACGCACCTGAATGCACTCATGATTCCTATGCGCATCAAAATTACAATCTGTTTCCAGGAATGTTATTGTGAAAGCCTAACTCTGTAATATACTTTTTTATAACTTAGCTAATCATGTTGGCAATAGAACCAGATGATGCCATCTTCCTAAAAAATGTCTCAGGTGTTGTCAGGCCATTGTTCTGATGTTTGAAGCTCCTCAAGTTGAGGAATTTCACACCTCTGTGTGGGGGTTTCACAAGCCGTTAGGTTTAGATAGACATTATAATTATGTCCAGTAGTCTGAATTGTGGCAGGGATGAGGAGGCTCAGTTTGTAGAGCATGGTATTTGCAATGCCAGGGTTTAGGGTTTGATTCCCACTGGGGGGCAGGTATGAAAAAAATAATTACACAAAAAATATATTAAGTCACTCTGGATAAGAGTGTCTGCTAAATGACTAAAAATAAACTACAGGGGTGCCCAAGGGCGCTGTTACTTTCATTCGAAAAATGTTGCAATGCTGTGTTGATCTGCTGTGGAGGTGTTTTTCCCAGCATTGCAACCTCCCTCCTCCCTGACCCAACAGCATAATGCAAGGAGAATGGCATGTTATATAGAAATATTGATTTGGAGAATGGCGTGTTATATATGAACATTCATTTGGAAGACAATTGCCCACCCAAGGTGTTGTCGCCTAGGCCATTGCTCTGATGTTTGAGGCTCATCTAGCTAAGGGATTTCACATGTCTGTGTGTGGTTTACACAATATGTAAGTTTTATGTCCAGAAGTCTGAAATTAATATATTTCCAGATTATGGTTGGGGGGCATATAAAGAGCAACATATGTGAAGATCAGCAGGCTCTGAATGGAGGTGAAGCTTCACTTAATCTACTTTGAAGCAGAGAAAAAACCGGAATGTTGGAGAAGCTGACTTAATCTACTTTGAAGCAGAAAAAAAAATATGAAAATGAAAAAAAGAAGACATGGGGGCGTGCGGGACGCACTCGCTAAGCGGACCGGCACATTGAACGCGGGTCGGCGACTCCCCGCTTGCCAGGAGCCCTCCGAAAACGTGGACGGATCCTGCCGAGTAAGAAATGATACTCGGGAGGAGACAGAGAGAGGGAGAGGGGACTCTCTCCAATCCCACTGACCTCACTGTTGGGTACATGCTGTCTGGACATTAAAACAGACCCAGTTGCTAGGTCAACCAAGCATAGACAGATAAGATAGAGAGACAATTCATACCCAGGGGAGTTACTGACTCTGGCCCAAATGACACCCTGTTCCCTACGTAGTGCACTAGGCTACTTCTGATCAGATCTAAAGTAGTGCACTACATAGGGAATAGGGTGGAGATTTGCTCACTGTCATTAGAATGAAGATTTCCATACAGGAGTTACTGTCTCTGTCCCAAATCTCTCCCTGTTCCCTACGTAGTGCACTAGGCTTCTTCTGACCAGATCTAAAGTAGTCTTCTAGATTTTACATGTTTTCTCCCTGTCGTTAGAAAATGACAATATGCTAATGACTTTAGTGGTTTCCTCCCCCTTTGTTTTTATTGGTTGTGTGTTATGTGTGTTGTTGTGTTAGGTTTTCCCCCTGTGTTCCTAATGGAAAATCCATTAACAATGAATCACAAACAAATTATATTCCAGTTGTGTTTAGACAACTTCATGGCTGACATCCCCCAGTTCTGTTAAGACCCATTGAACTGGGTCACATTCTAAATGGTCACTTGTATTGATAGTCCATACTGGGCCTAACTGGGGTTAACCATACTGGAGGGTTTCTTTCTGCACACATATTCCCTCATCTCCAGAACTTTACCTGATGTCCTCTCTCTCTCTCTCTCTCTCTCTCTCTCTCTCTCTCTCTCTCTCTCTCTCTCTCTCTCTCTCTCTCTCTCTCTCTCTCTCTCTCTCTCTCTCTCTCTCTCTCTCTCTCTCTCTCTCTCTCTCTCTCTGTCTCTGTCTCTGTCTCTGTCTCTCTCTCTCTCTCTCTCTCTCTCCCATCAAACCGTATAGAAAGCAGCCAACCTCAATATGGTTCCATTCCTGTAGTTATCAGGACACATGAGGTGTGGAACTATTATCTCCTTTCTAAGTGTGAACTTGTCCACTTCCCTTCATGGATTTAAAAGGAAATGACTGGTATATGTAAACTCCCTCTACCCCATGCCAACACCAATCCAATGCTGTACAATTAATTCCATAGCTTAACAACATACATCACTCACACACACACTCACACAGACACACCTATTCACTTGGGCCTTCTCCCTCATGCCCTGCTGACATCCATGCAGGCCCACATTGACCTTGTGACCTCTGGAGCTGCTCCATGCATCTTGTTCTACACTCCCTGCCTAGTAAAACCCTTTCTCCCATGGGCCTGAGAGTACAGCTCATTTGAGACCATTTTGGAAAAGATTTTCTGTCATTTTTAAATGCCCATAAAAAAAATTCACATTATACTGCTGTTTTGAATGTATAGCAAAACCAGGTAGTTTTGAGGTTGAATAGCTACTTGAGTTGCTTGGTTCTACTGAAATTACCAACAGGCATTGGTCCAGGGTGATCAGGCCTATAATTTGAGACCATTTGGGTAAAGATTAGAGCTTTCTTTCCTTTTTAAATCACTCCAGGCAATATGTAATACAAATCTGATTTGGTTGCAATGCTGGGAAGAACTACACCACAGTAGATCCACGTTGCCTTTCAACTTTTTTCAAATAGGAAAACCAGGTTTTTATCCGTTTGTTTTTTTATAAAGCTAGAAAAAAATATATATATAAAAAAATATATATATATGAAGAAAATATGCATCACTAACTGTAAGTTGCTCTGGATAAGAGTGTCTGCTAAATGACTACCAAAAAAATAAAAAATATTTTTTTTCATAAATATGAAAATGAAAAAAAAGACGACTACCAGGTGAACGCATAACTTACCACGTGCCCGTAGCCAAACACGTCTTTAAATGACCAGTGGGGTCGAATCCGGGTGGGGGGGTGTGATAACTGCCTGAATGGAGGTGAAGCTTCACTTAATCTACTTTGAAGCAGAGAAAAAAATATGAAAAATTATTTTTTCAAAAATATGAAAATGAAAAAAAAGAAGACATGGGGGCGTGCGGGACGCACTCGCTAAGCGGACCGGCACATTGAACGCGGGTCGGCGACTCCCCGCTTGCCAGGAGCCCTCCGAAAACGTGGACGGATCCTGCCGAGTAAGAAATGATACTCGGGAGGAGACAGAGAGAGGGAGAGGGGACTCTCTCCAATCCCACTGACCTCACTGTTGGGTACATGCTGTCTGGACATTAAAACAGACCCAGTTGCTAGGTCAACCAAGCATAGACAGATAAGATAGAGAGACAATTCATACCCAGGGGAGTTACTGACTCTGGCCCAAATGACACCCTGTTCCCTACGTAGTGCACTAGGCTACTTCTGATCAGATCTAAAGTAGTGCACTACATAGGGAATAGGGTGGAGATTTGCTCACTGTCATTAGAATGAAGATTTCCATACAGGAGTTACTGTCTCTGTCCCAAATCTCTCCCTGTTCCCTACGTAGTGCACTAGGCTTCTTCTGACCAGATCTAGTAGTCTTCTAGATTTTACATGTTTTCTCCCTGTCGTTAGAAAATGACAATATGCTAATGACTTTAGTGGTTTCCTCCCCCTTTGTTTTTATTGGTTGTGTGTTATGTGTGTTGTTGTGTTAGGTTTTCCCCCTGTGTTCCTAATGGAAAATCCATTAACAATGAATCACAAACAAATTATATTCCAGTTGTGTTTAGACAACTTCATGGCTGACATCCCCCAGTTCTGTTAAGACCCATTGAACTGGGTCACATTCTAAATGGTCACTTGTATTGATAGTCCATACTGGGCCTAACTGGGGTTAACCATACTGGAGGGTTTCTTTCTGCACACATATTCCCTCATCTCCAGAACTTTACCTGATGTCCTCTCTCTCTCTCTCTCTCTCTCTCTCTCTCTCTCTCTCTCTCTCTCTCTCTCTCTCTCTCTCTCTCTCTCTCTCTCTCTCTCTCTCTCTCTCTCTCTCTCTCTCTCTCTCTCTCTCTCTCTCTCTCTCTCTCTCTCTCTCTCTCTCTCTCTCTCTCTCTCTCTCTCTCTGTCTCTGTCTCTCTCTCTCTCTCTCTCTCCCATCAAACCGTATAGAAAGCAGCCAACCTCAATATGGTTCCATTCCTGTAGTTATCAGGACACATGAGGTGTGGAACTATTATCTCCTTTCTAAGTGTGAACTTGTCCACTTCCCTTCATGGATTTAAAAGGAAATGACTGGTATATGTAAACTCCCTCTACCCCATGCCAACACCAATCCAATGCTGTACAATTAATTCCATAGCTTAACAACATACATCACTCACACACACACTCACACAGACACACCTATTCACTTGGGCCTTCTCCCTCATGCCCTGCTGACATCCATGCAGGCCCACATTGACCTTGTGACCTCTGGAGCTCCATGCATCTTGTTCTACACTCCCTGCCTAGTAAAACCCTTTCTCCCATGGGCCTGAGAGTACAGCTCATTTGAGACCATTTTGGAAAAGATTTTCTGTCATTTTTAAATGCCCATAAAAAAAATTCACATTATACTGCTGTTTTGAATGTATAGCAAAACCAGGTAGTTTTGAGGTTGAATAGCTACTTGAGTTGCTTGGTTCTACTGAAATTACCAACAGGCATTGGTCCAGGGTGATCAGGCCTATAATTTGAGACCATTTGGGTAAAGATTAGAGCTTTCTTTCCTTTTTAAATCACTCCAGGCAATATGTAATACAAATCTGATTTGGTTGCAATGCTGGGAAGAACTACACCACAGTAGATCCACGTTGCCTTTCAACTTTTTTCAAATAGGAAAACCAGGTTTTTATCCGTTTGTTTTTTTATAAAGCTAGAAAAATATATATATGAAAAAGAAATAAAAAATATGAAGAAAATATGCATCACTAACTGTAAGTCGCTCTGGATAAGAGTGTCTGCTAAATGACTACCAAAAAAATAAAAAATATTTTTTTTCATAAATATGAAAATGAAAAAAAAGACGACTACCAGGTGAACGCATAACTTACCACGTGCCCGTAGCCAAACACGTCTTTAAATGACCAGTGGGGTCGAATCCGGGTGGGGGGGTGTGATAACTGCCTGAATGGAGGTGAAGCTTCACTTAATCTACTTTGAAGCAGAGAAAAAAACGGAATGTTGGAGAAGCTGACTTAATCTACTTTGAAGCAGAAAAAAAAAAAAGAAAAATAATTTTTTCAAAAATATGAAAATGAAAAAAAAGAAGACATGGGGGCGTGCGGGACGCACTCGCTAAGCGGACCGGCACATTGAATGCGGGTCGGCGACTCCCCGCTTGCCAGGAGCCCTCCGAAAACGTGGACGGATCCTGCCGAGTAAGAAATGATACTCGGGAGGAGACAGAGAGAGGGAGAGGGGACTCTCTCCAATCCCACTGACCTCACTGTTGGGTACATGCTGTCTGGACATTAAAACAGACCCAGTTGCTAGGTCAACCAAGCATAGACAGATAAGATAGAGAGACAATTCATACCCAGGGGAGTTACTGACTCTGGCCCAAATGACACCCTGTTCCCTACGTAGTGCACTAGGCTACTTCTGATCAGATCTAAAGTAGTGCACTACATAGGGAATAGGGTGGAGATTTGCTCACTGTCATTAGAATGAAGATTTCCATACAGGAGTTACTGTCTCTGTCCCAAATCTCTCCCTGTTCCCTACGTAGTGCACTAGGCTACTTCTGATCAGATCTAAAGTAGTGCACTACATAGGGAATAGGGTGGAGATTTGCTCACTGTCATTAGAATGAAGATTTCCATACAGGAGTTACTGTCTCTGTCCCAAATCTCTCCCTGTTCCCTACGTAGTGCACTAGGCTTCTTCTGACCAGATCTAAAGTAGTCTTCTAGATTTTACATGTTTTCTCCCTGTCGTTAGAAAATGACAATATGGTAATGACTTTAGTGGTTTCCTCCCCCTTTGTTTTTATTGGTTGTGTGTTATGTGTGTTGTTGTGTTAGGTTTTCCCCCTGTGTTCCTAATGGAAAATCCATTAACAATGAATCACAAACAAATTATATTCCAGTTGTGTTTAGACAACTTCATGGCTGACATCCCCCAGTTCTGTTAAGACCCATTGAACTGGGTCACATTCTAAATGGTCACTTGTATTGATAGTCCATACTGGGCCTAACTGGGGTTAACCATACTGGAGGGTTTCTTTCTGCACACATATTCCCTCATCTCCAGAACTTTACCTGATGTCTCTCTCTCTCTCTCTCTCTCTCTCTCTCTCTCTCTCTCTCTCTCTCTCTCTCTCTCTCTCTCTCTCTCTCTCTCTCTCTCTCTCTCTCTCTCTCTCTCTCTCTCTCTCTCTCTCTGTCTCTGTCTCTGTCTCTGTGTCTCTGTCTCTCTCTGTCTCTCTCTCTCTCATCAAACTGTATAGAAAGCAGACAACCTCAATATGGTTCCATTCCTGTAGTTATCAGGACACATGGGGTGTGGAACTATTATCTCCTTTCTAAGTTTGAACTTGTCCACTTCCCTTCATGGATTTAAAAGGAAATGACTGGTATATGTAAACTCCCTCTACCCCATGCCAACACCAATCCAATGCTGTACAATTAATTCCATAGCTTAACATGGGAAATGCTCACTGCCTCCCATAAGAGTCATTGAAGCGTTGGATGAGATAGGACCCTGCCTTCACCAGGGGATATTTGTTGGACCCGTCACAACAGGTGAGGAGGGCCTCATCCTCCAGCTGCCCAAAGAAAGCCAGGGACTGCCTTGTGCTCCAGTCTCCAGCAGGGGGCAGCAAAACCCTATAGACCTGAAAGGGAAAGTGAGGAGTAAAAACCTAAGGTGAATTTACATTGATGTTTCCATAGAGACATGAGTCGTATTCGCTAGGCACCAAACTGAAGATAATTAGCTGAAAGTCATCATTAACACTATACTGAGTGTACCCTATGGATATAATATATTATCATATAATATAATACAATGATCTTTGACATTGTTCAGTAATTGAGTCATGTAGGGGATGGATGATCTTTGACATCGTTCAGTAATTGAGTCATGTAGGGGATGGATGATCTTGGACATCGTTCAGTAATTGAGTCATGTAGGGGATGGATGATCTTGGACATCGTTCAGTTCTTGCTCTGACGGGTCTGAGTTTGTGTGAGGGGCGTGTTTTTCTTTCAGAGGTTGTGATGATTGGTTGTGGTAGGAAGTTCCTGTTGTCAGACTGGAGGAGAGGATGGTCAAACTGGAGGCAGACTGTTGGGTTCTTCTCTCAATCAGGGGTCAGAGGTTGAGGGTTCAGTGTGCTGATGCATAGCTGCTGCATCATGTGTGACTTTATACATCTCAATTTGATTGAAATTCCAGCCTGTATACTCAGTGTCATTTCCCCCTTAATGGCCCCATACAGACTCAGGTTGTACCACTGATATACAAAGCATTTGACACAACGGTTGTGTAAATATTTTGTTCCAAACAACTGTTGTGTTATATGAGTTGTACAACCTGAGAGGGTATGTGGACAATATGTGTTTGTTTTCAGGTTGAAGTTGCCCTCCATCCAGCCGCCCTCAAGAGTAGGAGTGAGGAGAATTCTATCAACTCATGTGTTTACAGACATGTTACTTCAGTATGATCCTATGAACCAATCGGAAGTCAGATGTGTCTTCTACATAAAACATTACATTTCATTGATAGGACCATGGGAAAGGTGTGTCCCCATAAACCATGTTATAAACTGATTGTCCTCATAAACCATATTAACAAGTATCTGTGTGTGTGTGTGTGTGTGTGTGTGTGTGTGTGTGTGTGTGTGTGTGTGTGTGTGAACAGTTAATGTACTATATTAAAAAGTACCTGATTAAATAAAAACACATTTTATGAAACCCTTGACTAAGACTGTTGAATCCCTCCCTGATAGTCAAAATATCATGAGAGAAACATATTGTTCCTTCATAGACCGACTGCTTTGTGAGGTTCAACCAACCTTTTGTTGGTGTCTTCATATTCTCAGAAAGGGGGACATTGGTGAATCTGAATAGATAAGGCCTAAAAAAATACTAACTCTATATGCTGTGGTCTACATCCTGGGGTTTACCCAGGACATCCTCCAGTATTACTACCATCACCACAGCAGCTAGATAACTGTGGTCTACATCCTGGGGTTTACCCAGGACATCCTCCAGTATTACTACCATCACCACAGCAGCTAGATAACTGTGGTCTACATCCTGGGGTTTACCCAGGACATCCTCCAGTATTACTACCATCACCACAGCAGCTAGATAACTGTGGTCTACATCCTGGGGTTTACCCAGGACATCCTCCAGTATTACTACCATCACCACAGCAGCTAGATAACTGTGGTCTACATCCTGGGGTTTACCCAGGACATCCTCCAGTATTACTATCATCACCACAGCAGCTAGATAACTGTGGTCTACATCCTGGGGTTTACCCAGGACATCCTCCAGTATTACTACCATCACCACAGCAGCTAGATAACTGTGGTCTACATCCTGGGGTTTACCCAGGACATCCTCCAGTATTACTACCATCACCACAGCAGCCAGATAACTGTGGTCTACATCCTGGGGTTTACCCAGGACATCCTCCAGTATTACTACCATCACCACAGCAGCTAGATAACTGTGGTCTACATCCTGGGGTTTACCCAGGACATCCTCCAGTATTACTACCATCACCACAGCAGCTAGATAACTGTGGTCTACATCCTGGGGTTTACCCAGGACATCCTCCAGTATTACTACCATCACCACAGCAGCTAGATAACTGTGGTCTACATCCTGGGGTTTACCCAGGACATCCTCCAGTATTACTACCATCACCACAGCAGCTAGATAACTGTGGTCTACATCCTGGGGTTTACCCAGGACATCCTCCAGTATTACTACCATCACCACAGCAGCTAGATAACTGTGGTCTACATCCTGGGGTTTACCCAGGACATCCTCCAGTATTACTACCATCACCACAGCAGCTAGATAACTGTGGTCTACATCCTGGGGTTTACCCAGGACATCCTCCAGTATTACTACCATCACCACAGCAGCTAGATAACTGTGGTCTACATCCTGGGGTTTACCCAGGACATCCTCCAGTATTACTACCATCACCACAGCAGCCAGATAACTGTGGTCTACATCCTGGGGTTTACCCAGGACATCCTCCAGTATTACTACCATCACCACAGCAGCCAGATAACTGTGGTCTACATCCTGGGGTTTACCCAGGACATCCTCCAGTATTACTACCATCACCACAGCAGCTAGATAACTGTGGTCTACATCCTGGGGTTTACCCAGGACATCCTCCAGTATTACTACCATCACCACAGCAGCCAGAAAACTGCCTATGCAAGACTCTAAGCCAAACATACTGCAAGCCAAACATGTTGAATAGCAGGTTTATTCATAGGGTCACAGTCATCATGTGACTCCCTAATGGATTACAATGGAAACCTTGTAGACTGATGTAGGACACTTTTATCCAAAGGTGAATGTCTTTAAACTGCATTTTTCTCATGATGTATAGCATGTGTCAAAGAAGTCAAGTTGGGAACCACTATGTCAAATTCTCCAAACTTGTTTAATCCATCATGTGACACCTGCAGTGGCGATTTTAGCATGTAAATCTTGGTGGGGCAAATAAATAAAAAAGTGGGATGCATGCCAGCAAAGCCACTACATAACACAACACTAAACAATACATGAATTGCACTGTAACGCTGACAAACGGTGCCCACAAACTGATAGAGCCTCCATAAAGCAGTCCCAACAGCAGTCCCAACAGCAGTCCCAACAGCAGTCCCAACAGCAGTCCCAACAGCAGTCCCAACAGCAGTCCCAACAGCAGTCCCAACAGCAGAGTCCCAACAGCAGAGTCCCAACAGCAGTCCCAACAGCTGTCCCAACAGCTGTCCCAACAGCAGTCCCAACAGCAGTCCCAACAGCAGTCCCAACAGCTGTCCCAACAGCTGTCCCAACAGCAGTCCCAACAGCAGTCCCAACAGCAGTCTCGCAGTATCGCGAGATCTTGGCCAACAACCTCCTTCCCTCAGTAAGAGCATTGAAGATGGGTCGTGGCTGGGTCTTCCAGCATGACAACGACCCGAAACACACAGCCAGGGCAACTAAGGAGTGGCTCCGTAAGAAGCATCTCAAGGTCCTGGAGTGGCCTAGCCAGTCTCCAGACCTGAACCCAATAGAACATCTTTGGAGGGAGCTGAAAGTCCGTATTGCCCAGCAACTGCCCAGAAACCTGAAGGATCTGGAGAAGGTCTGTATGGAGGAGTGGGCCAAAATCCCTGCTGCAGTGTGTGCAAACCTGGTCAAGACCTACAGGAAACGTATGATCTCTGTAATTGCAAACAAAGGTTTCTGTACCAAATACTAAATTCTGCTTTTCTGATGTTTCAAATACTTATGTCATGTAATAAAATGCAAATTAATTACTTAAAAATCATACAATGTGATTTTCTGGATTTTTGTTTTAGATTCCGTCTCTCACAGTTGAAGTGTACCTATGATAAAAATTACAGACCTCTACATGCTTTGTAAGTAGGAAAACCTGCAAAATCGGCAGTGTATCAAATACTTGTTCTCCCCACTGTATCTATTATATCCTGGGAAAGTAGGTTTTGTGGATAGACCAGTACTGGCCTTAATTGGACTGGATCCGGGGAAGCACACGCTGTCGCGTGACGCACTGGTCATCACCTCCTCTCTCTCTCTGTCTCCTCCTTATCGTCTCTCACATCACAGGAGAACAAAAGAAACGGACAACAATTCAGTCTTTTATGCATACCTATGTTCACATTCGCGCTAAGAAATAAGCAAGCAGCTTAACTCAGGAATATTATAAATAGCGCAATAACATTTTATTTTATTTATTTCTTTAATTATTTTTTATTTTTTATCCGTCAACATGTCTTCTCATTTATAAATTCAATGTATCTCAATCAAATAGTTTGATAGGTAAGCAACAGCCACTTATCAAACAGAATACTTTATCCGTGTGTATTCAAAGTCTCCCCCTTTCTTCTCTGTCTGCAGCACTAAGTCTGCGTGTCACAGCAGCTCAGTGCAGGCAGGGGAGTGGCACACTCGCTCCGCTCAACTTTAAATTCCTAAAATCCCACACATGCGCAGCTCATTCACCAGTGCGATTTCATGGTGAGAGGAAGCGAGTGTGCCACTCCCCTGCCTGCACTGAGCAACTCTCTCCAAACAGCAGACAGTAGACAGACCAGTTGTCCCTCCGTTTCTTCCAACACAGACAAACAGTAACACTGAACAAAACGCACAAACCAACACAAAACATAAAACACAAATCCTACTTCGAAGTTTCTTATCTTCACTTATTCTAATCTGCAGATTTATAGTTATTTTCTTATCCATTACAAATAATCTCTATACAATTATAACGTCCTCCCAGGGGGCTCATAGTTTTTAACATTTATGGAAATGTTCTCTCAAATAGAGACTCATAAGGTTTAACCTTAACTAACATATTTCCTTACAAAAACTAAAACCCCTGTTCTCAACCAAAACATATATATGTATATATCTCTAACATAAATGTTATCATAGCATGAGTCGACACACAGCTGGAACACAACAGAGACCTCTTTAATTTTGCACACACACATAGGCTCTCTCTCTCACACACACACAATTCAACAAGAATGCATCCGTTCATACAATGCTCTAAAGCATGCTTACGTCGCTCCTTTTTTCCTTTATATTCCTTCCTAAATTTCTTCTACCTTGAGTTGCAGATGTTCAATGAGAGGCTACATCGGACATATACCTCATCAACTATATTCCGAGAGGTAACATGCAATTGAATGTATATTCTACAATCTCACAGTTCCCAGAACTGACCCGAAAATCAACCTAGTGAATTGACAGGATTTGTGGCCCATCTTAATGATCGCCTCTTTGAGGGCTTCCGTAGATCAGCGACGTCCTAACAGTATACTTTTTCCCTTATTTCCTCGTCTGATTCCTTCATTCTATTCCTGGACACTCCTTTAAATTTATTCAAGCCAAATATCCCTGTGCCCAGTGTTATCAATTCCTATAGACACTCCCCCCTGTTTGCGTTGTTTTCAACGCAAACAAAGGTAGAAATTTAGAATGGAAATCTATCACACAGCAAACAGCACGGCACACACAGGTCCGTCACGGTGCGTTCCCCCAACGCACACACACAGCCACACGAACTGACCAGCGCCCAAAGTTGTGAGAAAGCTCACCTTATCTGCCGGCGTCTTGAGCGGGAGTCACTTCGTAGCCCATGAATGGAACGCTGAAGAGACGCAACACGTCCCAAAAATCCTCGTCGCCATTTAATGTGGTGTCAAGACAACGATGCTGACATGCTGTGATGACAAGAAATCCGCTGACACTGTCCTTGATTATAATGGTTTATTACATCAAAGATTACAGTATCAATTTACAGACTCCTGCAGAAATCCGGAGAACAACTGACCCAATCTCTAATATGTTATTCTCCCCGTACTTTGTTCAAAACATGGTATTTATATCCTATGTAACATAATATGGCGTGATTTTAATAGACCAATCCCTGGCCTCTACATAGCAGACTCTCCTCTGTTTTAGGGGGCCCCTATAGTAATGTTTTCCAGATGTTTCCGCAAGCAGAGCCAAGTTCCTCTAACACACCATTTGCAAACGTCAGCAAAATCATAGACTTTCAGATACTACATCACATTGAAGATAGTAGTAGGGTTCC